>NC_040035.1:36938591-36994525 GCF_003713205.1 Coffea eugenioides | reverse complement strand
ATAATAGTGGTTAAAAATTCTTTTTCCATTGTACAATAAATTGGGGTTAACTTTTTATAAGCCAGAAGTTTCTTTTCACAGCAAATTGAAAAAGTGTTATATTCATATTTCTATGGAAGAAAAACTGGTAGATTTTGTATTTAACAAAAATTAAATATTTGAGGGTAAATACAAATCTGTATTTGAGAATAAATATTTGTAATAAAGTAAATGTTTGAAAGTAAAATACCTGTAAAGAGTTGGTACTTTAAATAAATAATACATATTTGCCTATAAACTACGCTTTTTAAAGTTTATTAATTGTTAATTATTTTGAAATACTTTGTCATTCTTTGGACCTCTAGCACAAAGGACAAATCAGGTACAAAATCCTAATTTCACTCTCTAAAACAATGTTTTAATCGTTTGGACTGAATTTGTAAAGGATTAGTAACAAATGGAATGAGATCAGTGTAATTGGTCAAACCACAGGAGAGGTTAGTTTCTGAAATTATCCCTTTGAAGCAGAGCCACTAACACACATTTTTTGTGGGAAGCAAACCTCCCACCCCACCAAAGCCTCAAGGGCTCGGTGCTGGCCACCAGCCCAAGAGCTGGTGGTTTTGGCCTCTAGTATGAATATATGTGGAATGTTACTTTTTTTTTTTAAATATTAACCCGTGTCAACATAGTACTGTCATTGGAGTTGTGGCAACCCGTATTCGTTTATCGTCCGGACCATCCATGCCAAGTTGCTTTTCAATTTGAGCTGTTAATGTCCCGAAATTGCGGTTTGTGTTTTTAAATTCAAAATTTTGCATCTTTTCTAATCCAATTCCCCCCCTTGCTATAATGAAACGTTCGGAGACATTTCATTGCTTAGGACGCGGAGGTTGGCCACAATACTGTTTCCGTAGTCGTCCAAGTAAAACTGAAAAGGTTATGTATGTAAAGGCCAATGAAAACACGATATTTTACACGCGCCGACCGTCACTGTAACACAAATTTCCCAATTTGCAACCCTACTTAGAAGGTACAAGGGCATTGCAGGCCCAACCTGGCCACAGCCGTCCAAAATGTCTTGCACTTCAAATTTCTGAGCGAAGAAAGACGCCTACGCACATACAAGGCCGCAACACTTAACGGCAAAGCTGTTCATAATCGCGGGTGGGGCGACAGGGATTTTGTGATAGCCTGCGCCGTCACAATATTCGTCCAAAATCCAACTCCAACAGCCGTGCGATGGGCAGGCTCCATCGCTACCGGCCTCCGCGTGATGAAGAACACTCGCAAGAACTGCTGGTTGATCGGAAAAGCCACATATCACACATTTTCCTTGCACAGGGGGTAAATGTTGCAGAATCAATGTCGACAATTACTTGTGCTTATTTTGCCCTAAGTCCTCATTTGGTTTATACATATATAAAAATGGCTGAATTGGTTCTACATTAATGCACAGGAAGTCTATTCAATTTATCCTAGGGGGTCGTCAGTCGAAATTATGGAGTGGTGGAAGAGGCTGCCTCGTAAGGTGGCCGCGAAAGTTGTTAGTGCTGGGTTTGGGGATTTTCTGAGCCACTTGCCCGTGGCCGATAGAGATAGGAAGTTGCCTGTCGCACTTGCGGAGCGATGGTGGGACTCAACAAACTCCTTCCATTTGCCTTTCGGAGAGATGACACTGACACCCTTGGACTTCACCTGTATAACCGGTGTTGCAGTGGGCGGCTTGCCCATTCCGTGGGATTACAATGTTAGGGAAAATGCCAATTACATCAAGGAGCAATTGGGTTGGGTGCCAGCTTTTGCTTCTGCCGGTGCCATCAGAGTTACCGATATATTGTCATTCTATAAAGACAAGGCGATTGACGAGAACGACGACGTCCAGCTGGCACATCTGACTAGAGCTTTCTTTCTATACATGCTTGGCCGCACTTTACTTAGCAACACGGCCGAAACAATTCACCTGTGCTGTCTGCCAGCGCTGGAGGACGTAGATCGTATAGGGGATTATAACTGGGGAGGGGCGGGGATGGCAACCTTGTACAGATTTATGTCCGCCGTCTCCCGACGCCTGACGAAAAGCCTAGGCGGCTACAGCTTCGTTTGGGAGGTAAGTCCAGATTTGCCTTCACTTTGTGTCAATTCGACATTTCCATGTTCCGTTACATAAACTTTTCTAGCAGTTAGTGTTCATCTCGAACGGTGGACATAATTTGTACGACCACGTGTAGGTGTGGGCTTACGAAATTCTTCAGTTAAGTCCGTATAAACTGAAACGGGACGAGAGGGACGTATTGCCCAGAATGTGGCGATGGCGCTCGTGTAATAGAGCCAATCGACTAGCACCGTCTACGGTCGAAAATTTTCGCCGCGCAATTGACACCATTGACCCGGAAAACGTTAGTTCCCCTACTTAGAACATCCAATAGCTTCTACCGCCTAAGTGTTAACAGTTGTTATGAATTTGTTCCGCCTGTGGAACAAACCAATGTTACATCGCTTGTTAATTGTGTGTCATAGGTGAACTGGCTGCCCTTCCCTGCAATGGCATTGCCCAGTCGGTATCTCAAATCCAAGGAACTAACTGCAACGAGATTGCTTTTGGATGGCCCCATGGGAAGATTTTACTACCTGGGCGAGAGGGTTATTAGGCAGGTGTATGCAGGTGTATGTGCAAAGCAACCTCCCCATCGGCCATCAGATATGTACAGCACTGATACAATTTCGGGAAACATGCTACATGATGTGCTTCGTGGACTGCCCATTGCAAGCCTATACCCAGATCCCCCTCCATATGCTACGTATGAGGAGTTTGTGTGCAGCAGGCTAATGAGACCAATGACTTCCTCCACGTTGGCACCCAGTGGGAAGGAGTGCGTAATTCATATATGTGACCAGTTGCCACTAAGTGAGGCCACAACACCGTCACTGAAACATCCAATTAATTACCCTCCCTGGTCTGTGTTGTGCATACAAACTGATGGATCACTGGAGCAAGAGGGCATTCACAGAGTTGGTGGCGATGTAATAGGGTTGCCTCTTCCATGTGCTGTTGGTGATGTGGTATGGCATTCTTCGCCCTGTACTTAACCCGCCATTTAATTTGCGCAATTTGTGTACAATTAATACAGCCATCTGTGTTGTTTCCGCTTAGGTGCCTAGACACTGGTACGAGGACCTGCTTGTTCAGTGCATGGGCCTGAGAAAGAAAGTCTTAGAAAAAAGTGCAGAAATATTTCGTTTGGCATCCAATGTGTCGGACAACACACAAGTGGTGGACCAAAGGCTACATCAAATACAGGTAATTTTGGAAAGTGCATTGAAGCTCCAAAAGGGGACAGGGAAACGCTGCCTTCGCGGTGAACTTGGTGGCCGGAAATCCTGTGTTTGTAAGCGTCCCAACACAAGTGCCGGGACGCAGACATTTACGGATGAGCTTGGTAGAGCCAAAGCTCACGAAAGTCAGGGAATTCATAATGCCAAAGACTGAGCACCCATGGCCCCAAACCGCAAACAAGGTTGTGTAGCCGGAGGAATGAGTATGCAAACTTCTTGGTACTGCCCACCAACAAAGCTAAGCTGTGAGCAATCGCCACGTGTGTTGCGTAATTCTGATACAATTTTAAACTTGAACACGGAAAATGTTAACAGTTGACAGATAATTCCCACAACTAATTTATAGCCCTGTTCTTATATTTCGTCTGTCCCAGATTGTTCTTCACCTACAATTCAAGTTTGCAGTGAAATTAAATATTTACAACAAAACAATTTAAATGGAAGTTGTTGTTATTATAAATCTATCACATTTAATGCATTACAATTTTGGAACTTATTTATATGAAATGACGGAAAAGCCTTTTGTATGAATGCAACTCCAACAGAAGAATATGAGTTCAAGTTTGTGCAAACTAGTTACTTGAAATATTGTACTCCATTCGAAATGTACAAATGGTGTAAAAAAAATTAATCGTTTTCAGCTCTGTTTCGTTACTTTGTGCACAAGACACATTTCCCTTTTTCTTTCACTTCAACAACTTCCTCTGCAAATTTCCGAGACTAAGCTCCTACTGCAGCAACATCCCTATCTATAATTACATAATATATATAATTACTAATTAACTAATATTTTACACAGTTATAACGTATATAAGATTAAATTAAATCATTTTGCAACCTTATATGCATAATAATAAACATATTTATTATTATATGAATTATTAATCTTACATACACATATATATTGTAAGGGCTAATTTCAGAAACATCCCCTGAATTAGCTTGTGGAAAAATGGGAAAACGGATGATTTATGGAGAAAAGGCATAAAGAGCTGGTGTTTTAGTGCAGACCTGGAGTACTTTTTTTACCCGATACATAAGCAGGGTCAAAAATTCACTGCGCTAGTTAACCAATTTTTCATATATAAACAAATTTACTAAAATTAAAATAGCGTGTTTCAAAGTTGCGCTTCTATTTCGAAGTCAACTACTCTTAAACAGCTACTGCTTAATTCATATAATGGAACAAACCCGTAAAGAACTGGTATATTATAGCAAACAATTTTTGTTGTTTACTTTAAAATATTTCATTTACATTAAATAATTCAAAAAATGCTAGTTTTCCTTTCGTAAAGATGTTTCTGTAACGGCTTTTGAATTTTATTTGCAAATTTTTATGAAAATTAAATGATTTATAATAAAAGGTTCATACAAAACGTGGTACTTCATTCATGTAATACAGAGAAGGCATAAAGAGTTGGTACTTTATGGGATATTTCCTTTTTAAACTATTCTGAACATATATTACGTAGATAACCTACCATTTTTTTTTACATAACAAATTACTGTACCATTTTTTGAATGGCATTTCAAAAACATTTCTAACTGAAACAGCACCCACAATAATGGCACAAAAAAGGTGCCTTACTCCCTAATCCAGCTTTACTTCATGTATTACTCTCACAGTTTGTGTTATTGTTGTTAGGCTTCATTAATCACTGTACATTCCTTTTTCTCCGACTAAACGGTAATAATAAACCCCAACATCAGTAATAAATCCCAAGTTCATACCATATATTTGTAATTTTGGCCTTCATGATGTCAGCTAAGGGACCCAATAACTCAAAGGCAAGGGAGGTCAGTCAAATTTTGACAACTTCAGGGGGTGCCAGTGAAAGTGTCAGAAATCTCAGGGGAGGTTTCTTAAATTATCCCTAATAAATATATTACAAACCACATTGTAATTGATAGTTATTGGCTAATTAAATATATTGGTACAAATGTATTACTAAAGTTACTCGAACTAATTAATAATTTCTATTAGTAAATATGTATAATTAGTAGTATAATTCATAATATTAATTATATTACATAAATTAATGTACATATATAATACATATAACTAATAATACCATTGTTATTGGTGCACTGAAGAGACGCATAAGTATTGTGAGCAATGAAAATAGATGGGGAGAAACAGAAGTTACTGTTCCTACACATGAATGGAACGATGGGCAAAAGAAAAGGCGTTGGGCCTTACGGTCATTGGTTAGGATAGCAAGGCGAGGAACAAACAGCCCAATCGTAAAAGCAGTTTATAGCAGCAGCGTACGGCACCAGTTTACAAAAGCTGGGCACCTGAAGCTGATTCCCAAGTAGCCATTTCGGAAAACGTCTATCCCACGAAGAGATTTTGCGCAACATACGCTTCCACTTAATTTCGTATTTACAAAAAAAGGAACAAGTTTGGCTCGTCTAATAAACAATTTGTCAACTATTTACTCTCCTATTAACCAAGTGTAGTAGCGGTATTTGCTACAGCAGTGCTTACGACGCAACCTTGACAGTCATGCATTTGGTGATCCTTCTGTGCATGACCCCTTCGGTGAAACTACAATGACTTACCCATCTACACCTAGCAACCTTGAATACTCTTCACCCCACCGATACATAACAAAACACAATCCCTAAGCCGGTGTTGCTCTGTAACCTGTCTGTCGTCACGGCTGCTACTTCCATGCACAACCATACCATCTCTTTCAACCTCTGCATTTCACACCTAGAAGAATATATAATAGGATTTACACACGCAACAGCAGTGAAATAAGAACAACAAAGACATTTACCAACAGGTACTGCATCAGTACAATGACTGTTTACTACCTTTCAGTGGCTGTGGTGATAACAGCTTATAATGGTCCATGACACATTCAAACTTACATTATTTACACTTCAATGGTAACGGAATCAAATTTTTTTAAACACCATACCCAGCTTTCCCCGCATTCACGAATACCTTGTAGCCTTCTCATGCTCAAGACAAATTAATGCGAAGGAAAGATACAAACCCTTCCCCTTCTACAATTTCGTACTTGTTTCATGGAAAGACTGCTCTTGTACCTCTACTCACCAAAACCTGCCTTATTTATTGCGTAACTGCAAACCGAAGCATCACAACAGTAGTGCCTCATCTTTCTCCTGGACTTCTTTGTTGGCCACCTGTGTCCCTTCCACCGCTACCGAATGGTTGTGGTACAAATGCTTGTCCTCTCCATTCGCCTGAGTCACTCCAACCCGTACCAATTTCAAATGATTTTTCCAGCGAGTCATCCAAACAGTTTTTCATATAATCATCATGAACTGCTGTGTTGTGAGAATTCTTTTTGTATGGGCATGTTCGTTGGTTGTGGCCTGACTGCAATTTTCAACCCATATATCACATGTCAAATCATTTGTGACTGCAAGTAATCACGTTAACTGAGCACAATGCTAACATTACACCACTTCAACTTTCTTGCATTGCCAATAAGTTTGTATACTTTGTATGCACTTTTAATTATGTGTTTATTTACTACTGTTGTTAATAAGAACGAAAAATACCCACTTCTTCATTATTACCTTCACTGTCCACTTCATGTATTTTATCAATTAACTACTGTATAACTACGTATGCAATTCCGATAGTACCTGCAATGACCACACTTTCTTTTCTTCTTTGCTTCTGCATGCTTGTGATCACCTTTAGACCGGGACACCCTGGGATCTAACAGCCCGAATGTTCTTCTACTTCTATCGTTCCTCACTCTTGAATCCATTGCAAATCCATCTCCCCCATATCCCCTATCAATCCACTTCTCCTTTAGATCCACAGAATGCTTGTCAAACATCTGTTGCAGGTCATTAAACGCATCATCCATGTAGGAGGCATAGTAACACATAGTATTACAGCTGGACTTTAAAGTGTCATATCTGGCCATTTGTGTCAGCTGTTCGTCTGCAACAAATGCTTTCATTCCATTATTAGTACAGTGAACTCCCTTTGTCCACCGCTTCGAAATGCATGCTTCTGGGATCCTGTTCATTCCTTCTACCACCATCACGCGAAACATGTGAGCACAAGGAATCCCCTTTGACTCGAATTTCATGCAAGAGCAGATTAGTTTCTCCATTGACCTATCATAATCCACCCTCCAACTTATTTCGTGTCCACCATATTTCGAGTAATAATATGTACGACTCCCTCCATCCTCGCTCCAGCCCTCAGAAATTAGAAGTTCTTGCCTGTTCAAATGCTTCCTCACCATGAAGAACACATTCCTTGTAAACACCTCCGCTGCGCTCCCCTCTAATTCGGGCAGGATTGTGGTTAAGACTGGTTTTATGTTTTCGCTTGTGTAAACTGCTTTGCTCTCAGTATGTCGAAGCCATGCTATTGCCAAATCAAAACTTCTAACGAATTCATATAGTCGCATTTTTTCATTCAAGTACTCATTCAAAAAAGCATTCATTTTCTCACACCTTTGAGTACTTCTCATACCTGCAAAAAAATGATCGCGTAAATAGGCCTCTGCCCATAACCTTCTCCTACGGTACAACTTCTTCACCCACTCATTCTCTACCACCCCACATTCATTAACCAACCTAGCCCACCGATCCTCAAACTCAAGAGTGCTACACTTTCTCGCCATCAGGTTATAGAACCTGTTATTAAACTCCTCGCAGCGAATATTACTCCGTGCATTTCTATGCAAGTGCCACGAACATAGCCTGTGACAAGCATCCGGGAGAAGATTCTTTATGGCTCTTCGTATTGCACTGTCCCCATCTGTCATCACTGCTACTGGCTTTCTACCTTTCATAGCCTCTACAAATGTACTTAGCACCCATTCATATGTTTCAATCCTCTCATCTGATATATGGTTTCAATCCATCTCATCTGATAGCAGTGCACAGCCAAAAATAGTACTGCTTCAAATGGTTGTTTACCCCTGCAAGTACAAACTAGTGGCTTGTGGTATTTATTTGTTTTGTATGTTGTATCAAACACCAATACATCTCCAAATACACTGAAGTCCGCCACGAGATTTAGAATCTGGTCCCCCAAAAAACCATGCCAATCCTTCCTTCGTTATCACATGATATTTATAAAAAAACATGTCATCGGCCCATGCCCTTCTTTCGCTTGCCAAGAACCCCAAGTCCCCTTCCTGCATCGCCCATTAAAAATATCTTTATCTACGTTCCTCGGTCCATTCGGTTATACAAATCCTAAGCCAAAATCCCACGTTACTATACCCTCCGCTTGAAACAAAATGTTTCATTATCTGGCATATTCTGGCCCCAACCAACTTTAGACTTTTTGCCTGCGCATATTCTGCATCACTCACTTTTCTATGCGACCTAATGTGTTGCACACTTGCCTCTGATGCCAGCGGGTGATTGTGCTCCATAATGAAACGTGTCACCACATACTTTACCGATTCTATGTTATATTTCACGCGAAAGCAAGCCCCACACCCGGTTCTTGTGATTGGTTTTGCTTCTCTTTTCCGGTCTTCATAATTAAACCACTTTTCATTCCTATAACCTTCACAGCAACATACCCATTTTCTAAATCTTGAAATGCCATCTGCATCTCGTTTGGCATTACTTTTACGAATCCCAAATCCGCTTAGTTTCGCATACAAATTATAGAATTCCCCAGCTTCTTCTTCCGTGTCAAATGTTAATTTCATTACGTCATCCATGCCTATTGCACCCACCAATTCATCTGCCTCCTCATCTTCGTGTCCTCCTATTGAACCACCGCTTTCTTCAATGAATGTGTCTCGGTCACACTCAGGTTCTTGGTTAAGGTCAAATGACCTTAACCTGCCGCAAACATCCAACCCCATTTTTCCGTTCTCTGTTTCCTGCACCATGTCATGAGTTTTAAGCGCCCCATCCTGCCCCATAGTTACAACCCCTGTGTGGTTGTTCAATGTTTTTTCTAACCATGGTCGCTTAACATTTTTTTTTCAGCCTCCCCATATGCTTTCGTTTGTAACATAAATACTGCTCGTCTACTAATGGAACAAAACATATATACACGATCATTTCAGTTAACAAACCATACTTTACCTCACAACTTTCACAAAATGCAGACGATAAACATTACTCTAACATTTATATACACAGTTTTTATAAGTGTGGCTGATGCAATTATATCAACCTTTAGCATAAAATACCACTATCGACATGCATTTTCATTAACACCCACAAACTCAACCTCTACTGTGTGTTTCTTTAATTCTTTTCACATAAGCATTCGCAATGCAGTATGGGGGCCATTATCGATATCCACACGGCCATCCAAATCACTCTGTTTTAAGACTTTAGTCCTGTTACAACGTCTTCTTCACGTCTTCACTCATTTCTGCTTAATTTCCTTTACACAATTTAATACAAATTAGAGCACCAACATTTCTTACGTACGTACACAAAGCTCGGTGCACAAACAAACTACGATAATTTCCCGGTTTCGTTTCATCTTTGTTCGAAGACGCAGGGTCTTACACCCCGTATTTCGTATTCCTTATTCCTCTATCATTGCCTCTTACAAGAACTGTAGAAATCACCCTACTAGACGTACTTTACTCGTTATTCTACTCCATTTTTCAAAGTTATGAACAAAAGTACTCACCTTTGATTTCTCTGCTTCTGTTCCACGCCGCTGCAGTCTGTCACCACAGCTTCGGAAGGGCCTTCCTCAGATATATCTACCGTCACCGCCTGCGCCTGAATTTACGCCAGCAGACACCACCTCTTTACCAAATTTTTGCCTTCCATTCCGACCTCGCCACCTGTCTTCAAACACACGCATCACCGCGGGCCCCAACATGGCTTTGTGTTTAGTACCTAATACGCTTCCTCTTCGGTGGCCCCACCATGGCTTTGTTTAGTATTGTTTACGCTTCGTCTTCGGTGTTTTATACAACAGAACCGACACCGGCGTGTTAATTTTTATGCTTTCCGATAAATAATTTTTTATTCAAGGAAATTGGGTTCTCCTGACTGTCTAATGGACGAAAGCCGTAAAGAGCTGGTCGTTTATAAGACAACCGTTTTAACTAAATTTTATCCCATACCCGAACATTTGTATTTAAGGCACGTTGGGTACTCTGTCACTGTAATGGTTGAAAGGCACAAAGAGCTGGTCTTTTACTCACCAACGGGTTTAATTTCATTTTATCCGATAAATCAGTCTGTCTTTATGGCACCTTGGGTATTATGTTGTTGTAATGGAAAAAAGCCAAGGGGAGCTGAAACTTTTAAACTGAGACACCCGTTTGAATATAATAATGGTCCTCAAAATAGATTTAATCTTTAGTTGTAGTGCAGGAAAGCCATAAAGAGTTGGCTCTTTATTCAAAAATGCATTTAAATATGATATTGTGCAATCGCTAACATTTGTATTCAACGAAAATGGGTTATTGCGTTGTTATTATGGACGAAAGAGTTGAAAATTGGGGTTGTTTTAATAAAGTTACGGGTTTATTTTTACTCCTTAGCCCATTATATTCATGTTAATTCCGTTTCACCCCAATGCATTTCCAGCTTGTGCAGTACGCTACATTTCCAATGTCCAAACCGCGGTTATAGGTCATCACTTCCTTTTCTGGAATTATTCCCTTTCGTCGTCCGTACTTGTCAGGTTGCAACGTGGAGGCTTCTTTGCCATATTATTTGCTTTCCACACCTGTCTTCCAACTTCGTGAATACACTACAGAAATTACCGTTGAAAGGATGAAATTTGACTACGAAAGTAAACTCAACTAGATGTTGAAAACTTCCAAGATCAGAAAAACAACGCTTGCTGAAAGATGAGAAGATATAGCATCCGGAAACTGTTAGACGGGAGGAACTCGGTCTTATAATTGTTTGAGGCATTTTTTTTTTTTGGTATTAAAAGGGACTATATATTGAAAAAAAACTTAAGTTATATGGAGGAAAGGCGTTTGAGGACAAAAAGAAATGCCTCTTGAACTAAAATTATGTATGATTTCTCTTCTCTACACATCTAATTTCAACTCTTTTTTTTCCCTCTCTTCTGGAAGTTCCATCTTGACTTGAGTTCTTGATTAATTTTTGGTTACTTTTTCCGTAGTTATTGTTCTTGAATATATTCTTCTTGTTAGCCGCAATTGGTGGTAATATGAAAACCAAGTGATAGTGCATTCTCTTTCGATATTTGTTCATGAAAAAACAAGAAAGTTTGTCGCCTAATAATGGTAACAAGGAAAAGAAAGATTATATGAATATATGGCCATTTACAATCCATATTAAAGTCGTACCTTCGTCTAGTAGTTTTGGGGTCTAGGGTTGAAGAGGTCCGAAAAATTATTGATAGGGGGAAACACCACGAGAGAATCTATCAAAGAGTCCAATAGTTTTGGGGTCCAGGATTGAAGAGGTCTGAAGAATTATTCATAGGGGAAAGAGCCCAATATGTAAGTTAGAAACCCAACTCTAACCCAAAACCTTAAACCATTAGGTCTCGGACCCTTACTTATATATTAATCGTTCTTTCTCTATTTTTACTCAATGCAATCCCACCTTATCACCTAAGATCAACTCTTCTTCCAAATATGGACCCACTCTTCTTCAACATCCAAACTGGATTTTTGGACCTCCCTTGGCTCCATCTCAAACCAATATGTAAGTTAGGAACCCAATTTGATAGGGGAAAATATCACGAGAGAGTCTACCAAAGAGTCCAATACGTAAGTTAGGAACCCAAGTCTGACCCAAAAACTTAAACCATTAGGTCTCGGGCTCTTATTTACATATTAATCGCTCTTTCTCTATCTTTCGGACCAATGTGGGACTAACCCTTTACTCATGAATCTAACAAATTATGAGTCAATTGACTTGGGAGGTTTCGTTTAATAAACCAGTAGAATTCCACGAACGATACTTTAAAAGCTTATAAATTCACCTAGTAATGAAATCAAATACATACCACCAACCTGTGAATCAATTTTGCATTGGAAGTTTTAGAAGTGAGAAGAAAATGAAGCTATTTTATTTCTTCATTTTATTATCCATGATGAATTTACGTGATGCCTCAAGCAAGAAGACTCAGGTCAGGAAAACGTTGAGCAGTTCAAAGAAGATCCCTGTCAAGTCCATCAAGGTTATTCCTTCTTCGCTCACTTTAATATTCATGGTGCCTGTGTTCATGTTCTTGTGTACATCTACGTACTTGTTTTTCTATGTCTTGTTCTAATTTCTTACATAACAAATTGAAATATTTAAGTGCGCTGTCCACATTTTTAGGACTCACGTACATGACTAACTGATGCATGATTGTTTTAAATGGCAGAGCCCTGATGGTGATATTATTGATTGTATCAACATTTATCATCAACCAGCGTTTGATCATCCTTTGCTAAAAAATCATACCATTTTGGTGAGCCTTTCTATCCCACCCAAAAGCAAGACAAGGGAAAAATCTCTACAAGTAAAAATTTTATGTATTTTTTGCACGTTGCAGATGAGGCCTAGTTTGCAGCCTCGGAAAGGACCAATTGGTGGAGGTGAACTATTCCAATCCAATGCTCATGGCCAAGAGGATAAAAAACCAATTGCTCAGTTATGGCAGTTGGGTGGGAGATGCCCTGAAGGAATTATTCCTGTTAGAAGAAACCAGAAAGCAAGATATGCAAAGAAGAAGCACAGAAACTTTCCCCAGCTCGCTGACTTTTCCAATCACGAGGTACCATAAACAATTGGAAATTTGTTGTGTACCATAAACAATACGACTCTTGTAGAATTTTTTTTTAATGTGTTGATATGCACCGTTGTCGGAAGGATGACCTATTCCGTGTCACGTAGTCGTACACCATGCCATCAAAGGGTAGAACCACCGTCGTGCGTTTCACGACTCACTAGTTAGCCATGAGAACGATCATCATACATTTCTTAACGTTGTCAGCGGAGTATCATGCACTGGCGGTTAGAACCAACGGAGAATCGTTGGTAGGCCGTTTTTTAGCGAAGGCAAGAGAGCTACTACGTGCGACGGCTGTGACAGAGTCACTCGAAACATCTACTCATACTATATTTTTGCTAGAATTTTGTAGCAACACACGCCTGCATGTTTACATAGGTTTAATACTTGGTGTCTGCTAATTTTCCTTTGGAGTATTATATATCAAAATTCCTTTAACAGGAAGGAAATTTTTTAGTTTGTTTAAATCTCTCTCATTTTTAGCTTATTAATTTTATGGATTTCTCATTTCCTTTTTTCTTCAATTCTTTAGCATGCATATGCATATGTCCAAAGTAACAAGTATTTGGGAGCAAAGGCAACAATAAACCTTTGGCAACCCCAAGTTCAGGGCAGTGGTGAATTTAGCTTGGCTCAAATATGGGTTCTTGCAGGTGCTAATTCAGATCTGAACAGCGTTGAAGCTGGTTGGATGGTACTTCTTCCCTATAATAAATACATCTGGCCATGCATGTGTCTTGAACTTTATTGTCTACTTATTTCGTTTGTTAATATATACAATAGGTATTTCCAAGTCACTTTGGAGATAGCAACACAAGACTTTTCACTTACTGGACTGTAAGTCACAAAATATTATCAACCCTAATGCTAATATAATATGTTTGCCTGAATCTAAATTTTTATCATTATGTATGTATCAAAATTTGGTAATACTAACAGAGAGATGGTTATCAAACCACTGGCTGCTACAACTTGGACTGCCCTGGCTTTGTTCATACCAGTAATTCAATTGCATTAGATGTTGCCCTTTCACCAGTTTCTACCTATCATGGTGCTCAACATGAAATCATCCTACAAATCTTTAAGGTAATGACAGCCAGAATTGATTAAGATCCCAGCATATTATGTACAACATAACCCTAATTTTTTTCTGGGATTTGAAAAACTCATAATATAGTGGTATAATTTTGTTTAGGACCCAAAGCAAAATGTGTGGTGGCTACAACACGGGAATGACGATGTAATTGGTTATTGGCCTGCTTCCTTATTTACAGACCTAGCAGACAGTGCTTCACTAATTGAATGGGGTGGAGAGATAATAAATAATGCTCAAGATGGGCAACACACCACAACTCAAATGGGCAGTGGCCATTTTGCTGAAGAACAAGCTGGAGGGGCAAGTTACTTCAAGAATCTTCAAGTAGTTGATCAATCCAACACCTTAGTCCCTCCTGGTGATATCACTACCGTAGCTGAGAAGCCGAATTGCTACAACATAGTATCTGGAAAGAGTGATGATGCCGGAGATTACTTTTACTTTGGTGGACCAGGAAGAAATCCTAATTGTCCATGACCAAAAGATGCAGAAATCTTGATATGCGAGAGGCAGAATCTTGTTATGCATTTGATCATCTGAATACAGAAATTGATTACATTTCTTTAGGCATTAAATCAAATTGTAGAAGGCAAACAATGCCAAAGCAATACACATATTCAGAAGCAAGAAAAATCAAACTGTACTACTCTATTATCATCATAATATTTACTGTATGCCTGAATAAATAACCTTCTTATTCTCAAGCTCCTCCTTCTCTTTCCATGTCATATACGCCTAAGACGTAAAATGAAACCAAATAGCATCCATGATGAAATGATAGAGACTGGGGAAATGAGAGTTACCAATGGAGAACTAGATTGTTTCCTTTATTAATTTTTGGTACTCAATGGCTCGGTATCCCTGATTATCCAATATGGTTCAAGGAATTTTATTCAAACTGAACCATCACATCCTGTCATCAAGTCTTAGTGAGGAGGTGTTGTCCTTCAAAAACTAATAACCCCATGCAGATGTTCTTTCTTCTGGACTCAAAAATCGAATGTGATAAAATAAATTTCTAAGTTGTTCAGTTTTTGTTGGATTAACCATTTTTTTTTTCTCCACTTCCCGTCATATGATAATTCGATTTTTCTACTTGCAAATAAACTTTTTATATTTGTCGAGAGATTGTTGGAGCAAATATGGCCAGTAACATGTACATGAAGGATCCATTGCTGTCAAATTGAAAATTTCTTCCTTAAAGAGAAAAATGATTCGTTATAACCAAAATCTTTTTTTTTTCCACATCTTTACAGGGGAATGAATAAACGAATTGTTTAAGTTCCATGTATAGTAACTCAAATTGGTTAAGTAACTTTAAGCTGCGCAGATGAAGATGAATAAACGAATGAACAAGGATGATATCTGGCAAAAAGTTCCATTGAAGTATTATTCATTGTCTCTAAAGGTGCAAAGAACATAGTTCAATGGCAACACGGTATACCTATGCAATTGAAATGCATACCTAATTAGAGATTAAAAATCTTCTTTTACATTACATCAAGTCAAAGATACGTAATTGAAATAGGAGGCAAAACTCGAGACATGAAAGTAGAATATAAAATGTCTCCCCCTAGTGAGGAAAATAATAAATACCAAATTATACATTCTTTGATGAAATTACTACAAATGAACAGCAGTCCAACGGATTAAGTTATCAATTCAAAATATATCCCATTGTCGTTTGCAGAAATAGGAAAAAACATTTGACAATAAATTTTTTTCGTTGTTCACTTTTGTAATAGTAAATTTACATCCCTTATAAAATTAGGTCAATAAAAGTTGGTTCCAACATAGATTTTTGACCATTTTTTTATTTTAAATGCATGATAGGGTATTATTTGTTAGCAATTTTATTACTAATTTTTCCTTTTATTCCTGCCAAATATTGTTTTAATTATTAATATTTACTTATATTTGGTATTTGTATTTAATTTCAGAGAATGGAGCAGAAAACTACAAAAAAAAAAAAGAACTTATTCCATAAGTTGGAGACTTCAAAAAAATCTCCATCGACCTGGCCCACAAGGAGAGAACAAAACTAATTTCCTACCTTTGTGCTAATAAGGAGAACTCATACGAGAAGTCCTACTATCAATAGAACACAATAAGCAATTCGGCAGGCCCCACCTCTTTGTATCTTTTTTCTCTTAGTCGGCTGGCTTTTCTTCTAGAGTTGGACTCTCAATTTCTGCGGGGACCACGGGACTAGATAGCATTAGTCATCTTTGGCTTTAAAAAAGAAACGGACGTACAGAGAACTCTTATCAAGAGTTTTTAGCTTAGCTTTTAGCAGAGTTTTAGTTTGATTCTTTCTTGGTTCCTTTGATGGCCTGGACCTCAATTAAATTACGTGGAGATTTTCTCATGAGGCGTGGCTAAGTTCATCTAGTCGAAGGTCAATTTGAGAACTTGGTTCCGAACATCTGGGAGATCTAATTATTTTACTTATTTCTTTTATTTATTGGTATTTGTGCATTTTCTGATTTAATTGCTTATGCTTGTTATGTTATTTGAATGTCAAGGGCCCGATATTCGAATTAACTTAATGATCTAATGCCAAATTAATTGATTGAATCCGTAATTGTTCAATTGATTAATACCAGTGACGACTAGCGTGATTGGTTTCATGTTAGGGAAATGTATGATCTAACTTAAACAAACCCTCGTAGCGTGTTTGTTGGTTAGGGTTGGGCTTTTCTAATTATTAATGCAATCGAGTAATTAAATCCTATGGTCGTACCTAGGGTTATTTTTTGGTTAGGGAAATAGTTAACGGTCGTACCTTAACTATCAAGAAATTAAGGAAAGACTGGTTGTTCATCGCGTGTATGACAACTATAACCAATCTATTAATGAATAATTGAATTACCTTTGCATCGATGATCAGTTGCATGAACCGTGTCTGAAAAGTTGTACCTTTGGCTAGAGTCATATTGGTTATTGAGTAGTAGGCTCGACGACCTGTTGCCAGGGACTGGTGCCTGACTAATTTGTTTCTTTTTGAGTACATCTTGATTTTTTTTCTTTCTCTTATTTTTTTTATATAGTTTATGGCTGCTAACATTCCGTATTTTGATGATAGACTGGACTTTATTCCTGAATGGGGTTATGAGACTCGTGTTTTTCCTAATGATCAATGGGCCGTTGCAAATTGTGGAACTTATTTTGCCTCAAGTTATTCAACCGACACATGCCCCACATTTCAAGATAATCTAAGTGCTCCAATTGATACTTTTGGAGATTTTCCACCTCGATTTCAAACGTGGTATGATCCTTACCCAAACAGGTATGATCAAGGATGGTGGGATAATTCCAATTTTAATTATGCGACCGGGCCAATGGATTTTCAACAGCAAGAGTCTCAACAACCATCATTCGTGTCAGGTATATCTCTTGAAGAAATGATTGAATTACTAGCTGCTAATACATATCGATTTCAACAGGAGACACAAGCGATGGCGGATCAAGTGCAACTATTGACATCCGAGATGACGGATCAAGTGCATCTATTGGCATCCAGGATAACGCAATTAGCTTCTTACGTGAGTGAAAAATTGCCCTCACAGACCAACATCGACCTTGAAGAAGATGAGAGTGCAATTATCCTAACAAGTGACATGGAGCTACAAGAGTCTCAAGAAAATGGATCTAAAAATACAATTGAAAAAGAAGTTGAAGTGCAAGAAGTGAGACCCCAGTATCAACTCGTTCAAATGAATGAATCTGGTGAACAATCTCCAAATGCGGTGACATCTCCTCCATTCCTTAATCAATATTCTCCTGACTCTTATTCTTCAATTCCTGTTAATGAAATTGACTTTATTATATCAGAAAATTTTGAATTTCATTACAGGAATAAATTAAGAGTGGCGATGGCAAGATATCTTGGACCAATAAATGCACGTGAGGGGGGAGTGAATGGAGAATGCAAATTATCGTTGACCTGTTTGGCGTCATTTACTCGTCCATGGAAGCCCGTAACTCGTGTGCCCAAGAATTACTCTATTTACGAGGGCTATCCGGACTATATAGAGGATGAAACATTAAGACGAGTCACAAGATTTTATCCTCCCTGAATAAATATGATAATGTCTAGCCAAAAATATTAAACAAATGCGCTCTTTTGGGAGGCAACCCAAATATTGGTTTTATTGTTTTTAGTTGTTCATTTCTTTCGTTTTGTCATTTTCCCGTTGGGTAGTATCAGTATTAATATTTTCCTCCACAGTGACCAGGAAGTGCAATCTTGGCGTGCCCACCCGGTGTTTGTGTCTCCTGAGATCAGTGGATGTTTACCAATCTTGGCGTGCCTACGCGGTGTTTGTGTCTCCTAAGGTCAATGGACGTTTTATAATTTTGGTGTGCCTACGCGGTGTTTGACAATCCAAAACATGAATTAAAAAAAAAAAATTTTCCTTTTAAACCTTCAGTTTTGTGTTTTCTTCAAAAATGCAAATTTTGAAAATTAAATTCAAAAAAAAATTCAAAAAAAAGTAAATTAATTCAAAAAAATATATATAGAAAATTATTTCTTCTTCTTGACCTTCAGTTTAGTTTTTTCTCAGCAATTCATTTTTTTCTTGAAATTTAAATTCGAAAAACAAAAACAAAAAAAAAGAAAAAAAATAGACCAAAAGCTATTATTTTTTTTCTCCTTTCTTTTTCTCTTTTCTTTCTTTTTTCTTTCCTTCTTTCTTTTCTTTCTTTCTTTCCCTTTTCTCCCTCTTCTTCCCCGCTTCCCCTTTTCTCCTTTTCCTTTCTTCTTCGGCCGACGCCTTCCTCCATCACCGCCGCCCGTCCTATCTACCTCTCTCCTCGCCACCAGCTCTCCTTCGCACTCTGCCGCCTTGGACCCCTCCGTCGCGAGCTATCAGGCGCTGTCCACCGCTGCTGCTTAGCTCACCTCGCACCACCGCACGCCGCGAGCCACGGCGGCCTTTCCCTCACGCGCGACTTCAGCTTCAACTCCCCGAGCACCGCCAACTCGCGCCACCACTCCAAGCTCCAAGCTCCAAGCTCCCTCTCACCCACCGCACTTGCCCACCCTGGTGCCAGGTTTTTCATTTATTTGGTGGAACCCGTTATTTCGATTACTTGCTATTGATGAGGTTTGACTGATATTGGGGTGTTGTTCAGTGTTGTTTGGATTTCTTAGTGGGTTGGGTTAGCCTATTTGAATTGGTATTTGAGGGGACCTCTGACCGTATTCTCCTCATTCAAATTGCTTGAATCCATTACTTTGTTGAGGTCGTCTATGGTAGCACTTGAGCTCTATTTTGTTGCTTTCTGTCTTGAGACCATTGCTATGCCTTTGGTCGGGTTACTTCTGTTATTGCTCTTAGTTGCTTTTAATTGACTTGTTGGGGGCGTTTGCCACAATTTAGGGTGCGCGTTTTGCGGCCAACTACACCTTTGGAGGCATTTACTGAGAATTTGTGTGGAAAGGTTTGGTATTTGTCTGCATTTGCGGACATCATTGCTTATTGAATTGTTTTTGCTGGTTCTTACAATAGTGGGGCTTCCTGTGATTATTGATTATTTTGTTGCATTGTTGGGAGCCGTGTTCTGATAGTGTGGGCAGCTACTTTCTGTGGTTGTTTGTTGATTTGGGAAGCTACTGTGACACTTCCGTTGCCTATTGCTCATTTGTTGCATCTAATTGACTTGCTTGGATTAATTGACTTGCTTGGAGTAATCTGCCCATCAATTTTAATTACTCAAGTCTTTGGAGCAGTTGTTGCACATTCGGACTGCTTTGTTTCTACATCTGACTGAATTGGGACCACAAGTGCTTATCAATTGCATTTGCTATAAGTGTTGGGGTATTTGTATGTCCTCTGGGTGATTAAATTGTGCATTTTGTTCGTTGGGTTGGTTTTAAAATTGTTATTGCTTTGAATTTCCAGCTTCCATTATTTGTTGGCAATTGTAGTCTCTTGTTGCTTAGAGTGATATCTAGAGTCCATGGTGAAACCACGAATGGCACCAACTCTAGATGCGAGTTGATCCACAATTTCCACCTGAACCGCCCCTATTTTGATGACTTCAGGGAAGTACCGTTGCCCCTCTCCTTCCTTCTGCTTTTACATTATCACATTGAGGGCAATGTGTGAATTAGGTGTGGGGGGGATCGTTGTGGTGCTAGTATTTTTGTTTTTAGTTTCTAGGGGCTTTTCCTTTATTTTTAGTTAGTTTTTGCCTATCTTTCATTTATTTTCTTTTCTTTTTCTTTCTAGTGATCAGTTTTTATATGAATACCAAGTTTTGATGCTGGATTGTTGTCTCTGATTCTGCCATTGCCAAGTTTTAGTAATAAAAGGGTATCAAGTTGATGTGGTTAAGTTCAGGAACATCTCTTTGGTGAATATCAATAATTGCTTAACTTTTCCAATTTTTGGTTAACTTTTCTAGGTATAGGGAATGATTATTGGCATTTTTCATGTGAATTGGTCCAGTTATTAATTTTAGTTCTCCATGTTTGGAAATTTGAGGCTGGCTGCTGTTATTTTTGTGTTATTTTTAGTTATTGTGCTATATGGTTGTAAATAAGAGTTGACTGTACTCCGCTAGTTATTACTACTGAGTAACCGGGGATCTTCACCTAAAGTGTCGATTCTCGCGTCAAAAGGTAATAATTGCTATGAGTGTGTGGTCGCATAGCGATCGAAACTGAGTAACCGGGCTCCTTCATCTGGCAAATGTTGGAGTTCGCGTCAAAAGGCTCTAATGGCTAGAGATTAAGTCTTTTGCTATTCTGAAAAAAAAGAAAAAAAAAGAGAAAAATAGAAAAACGTGATAAAAAAGGTGAAGGTTGTGTAAGTGTGTGTATAAAGTTAGCCGTCTGATCTATGGGTTTTATGTTGAGAATTTGGTTAATAGTTGGACCATTTGCTGATAAATGTTGATCGACCATTTTTTTTTTCTTAGAATAGTTAGCCATAAATTAGAAGAGTCTGCGGTTTGGAAACTAACCGAGGAGATGTCTCTTGGATTTTGACAATTGATGCTTGATATGTGTTTTCATGGTATCTTGGCAATATGGTAGTTGGAGCAATAGCTATTGTCGAATTTTTGGTGTTCAATTGTTGTTCCTATGCTTGAGGGCAATTCAGGTGTGGGGGGAATTGATAGGGTATTATTTGTTAGCAATTTTATTACTAATTTTCCCTTTTATTCCTGTCAAATATTGTTTTAATTGTTAATATTTACTTATATTTAGTATTTGGATTTAATTTCAGGGAATGGAGCAGAAAACTACAAAAAGAAGAGACTTATTCCATAAGTTGGAGACTTCAAAAAAATCTCCATCGACCTGGCCCACAAGGAGAGAACAAAACTAATTTCCTACCTTTGTGCTGATGAGGAGAACTCATACGAGAAGTCCTACTATCAATAGAACACAATAAGCAATTCGGCAGGCCCCACCTCTTTGTATCTTTTTTCTCTTAGTCGGCTAGCTTTTCTTCTAGAGTTGGACTCTCAATTTCTGCGGGGACCACGGGACTAGATAGCATTAGTCATCTTTGGCTTTAAAAAAGAAACAGACGTCCAGAGAACTCTTATCAAGAGTTTTTAACTTAGCTTTTAGCAGAGTTTTAGTTTGATTCTTTCTTGGTTCCTGATAGAACGGTTATTTGGCGTATTTTGCACTACTATCTTGTCCTAATTTTGGCTATTCACGGTACTAAGAATTGGAATTTCACTCATATTCGATATTTGTGTAAATTGTAGGTGGTAGGCATGAAAAATGATCTCGCGGGGTGAATTTCCAGAAGACTTGCCGTTCCAGGGCGTGGCCACGCCTTGGAAGGTGGACGAAACCGAAAGACGGACCGTGGTCCACGTGAACCCGGAGCGTGGGATCAGAACTCTGGAGACAACACTAGGCTTTGCACCAGACGTTTCTTTTTTTGACTCTTCTTGGACGGCGGCTATAAAAAGAAAAGGACAAAGCAAGATTGGGGGAATCTATTTTTTTAGGCTTAGTTTTCTTTTCCTACGTCTGTCAGCGGTCGGACGCTTTTTTCTCTTCTTACGCTTTCCGTCGTTTCTTTTTGGTTTTCTCTTCGGCAGCAAATTAGATAGCTAGATTGACATTGAATCAAAAACAGGAGCTTTAGTTTTCTCTTTCCCAGGTGCTAGACGTCGCTTTCCTCTTCTGACTTTCAACTTTTCCGCTGGACAATTCATTCGTAGCTTTGGCTTTGTAATTGGGACCCCGAAGCAGGGACGAAGGCAGGGCCTTTTTCGGTTGTTATTGCAGTTAATTTCCCTTTCCCAATTCCTTGGCAAATAATTGAATGAATTCAATTAAATCACGCGGGATTGAAACGATGAGGAGCGGCTAATTTCCCCCTCTACCCAAAGGTTGACGCAAGGGCGCGGTCCATAATATCTGTGAGATCTAATCAAGCTTTCATTATTTCCTCCAATTTTGTTGCTATTCGTGCGTTTCCTGAATTAATTGTTCATGGGTATTTGATTAATTGAATATCAACGGCCGGGTATTTGATTTAATTTAATAGCCTACTGCCACGTTAATTAAATAGAATCCGTAATTGTTCATTTAGTTGACACCCCGTGGCAACCACCATAATTGGCTTTATGATGGGGAAACGCAAGATCTAATTTAAATAAACCCTCTTAGCGTGTTTATTGGTTAGGGTTGGGTTCTTCTAGCTTTAATGCAATTGGGTAATTAAATTCCTACGGTCGTACCTAGGGTTGTTATCTGGTTAGAGAAGCAGTCAATGGTCGTACCTTGACTGTCGAAAAAGTAAGGAAGAGCTGGTTGTCAGAGCTTATTGATGGCTATAACCAACCTAGTGATAAATGGATGAAATATCTTTGCATCGATGAGCATTTAATTTGGACCGTGCCTGAGCAGTTGATCCTTTGGGTAGAACTTTTATTAATTGCTATTTTTAGTGAATTGTGCTTTGTGAGTTAGTTTTGAATTTTGTTTGTTTTATTTTATTTTATTTTTGTTTGCCTCCCATTGAAAATCCCCCAATTTCGTTCTACTAATTTGGAAAGAAATAATTTCCTACCTGCTCCCTGTGGAATCGACCCTACTTGCCATTGTACGCAAAATTAGTATTTTTATAGACAAACCCGGTATATCGGATCAAGCAAACTCTTCGGGAACAGGGTGAATCAAGTAACCCATTGCACACCTAGGGTCCCTGCTCCAGTACTTGGATTTGTTCTATAATTATTTAATTGAGGTGGTAATTAGGACTTTTTAGTAATTATTATTGCACAGGTTCGGCACCTGTCAATTTTTGGCGCCGTTGCCGGGGAGCTGGCGTTTGGATTATTTGTTTCTTTTCAAATTCAGTTTTTATTTTTATTTTTATTTTATTCTATTCTTCTTGGTACTTTTGCTAGTTTATGCCCCGTTCTTCTCGCACAGGTGAATTAGTATACGATCCTGAGGTTGAGAAGGCAGCGCGTAGGCGGAGGCAAGAGACCAAGAGGCAAAAAGAAGGGCACTTATTTGCTGCAAACGAGTCAGCGGAAGACGAAGTAAGCATGGCCAACAACCAAACATTGAGGGAGCTGGCTGCCCCGGAGCTGACTCACCAGCCCTTATGCATCACATTCCCCGCTTTGGCTGAGAATACCGCTTTCGAACTGAAGTCGGGGTTGATTCAACTCTTACCCTCTTTCCATGGTCTCTCTGGCGAAGAACCCCACAAGCACGTAAAGGAGTTCGAGGTGGTCTGCTCTAGTATGAAACCTCCTGGGGTCACTGAAGAGCAAATTAGACTGAGAGCCTTCCCGTTCTCTCTCAAAGATGCAGCTAAAGATTGGCTGTACTACCTACCAGCAGGTAGTATTACCACATGGGCGCAGCTGAAAAAGAAATTCTTGGAAAAATTCTTCCCTGCATCCCGGGCTGCGAGTTTGAGGAAGGAGATCTGCGGCATTAAACAATACCCCGGTGAGTCCTTGTACGAATACTGGGAAAGGTTTAACAAGTTGTGCACTAGATGCCCGCAGCATCAAATTAGTGAGCAACTGTTAATCCAATACTTCTACGAAGGGCTCCAATCAACCGATAGGAGTATCATCGACGCTGCAAGTGGGGAAGCACTGGCAAACAAGACACCAAGGGAAGCGTGGGAGCTCATCGAAGCCATGGCAGAGAACTCCCAGCAATTTGGCTTCCGTGATAGCAACCCTCCCCGTAGAGTCAACGAGGTAGAGACTTCATCCTTATAGCAGCAACTGTCAGAATTGACGTCAGTTGTTAGGCAATTAGCCATGAGAGACGCGCCGCGAGTGAAGGTGTGTGGAATATGCACTAGCATGGACCATTGCACAGACTCGTGCCCCATTTTGCAAGAGGACGGGGCGGAACAGGTAAACATGGCCGGAGGCGTGCCCGCGCCCCGCAGGCAGTACGACCCATACTCCAATACGTACAATCCAGGCTGAAGGGACCATCCCAATCTCAGTTATGGGAACAGGCAACAAAATGCATTTCCAAATCGTCCACCAGGATTCCACCAGCCATGGCAACCAAAATCGCATCCCTCGTCCTCCAACTCAGGAAGTTCTCTGGAGGACCTAGTCAAAAACCTGGCCACGACTACTACCAACCTGGCCACGACTACTACCCAACTTCAACAGGAGATCAGATCCTTAGCCGCGAATACCGCGCAGCTCCAGCAGGACACCAAAGCTGACAAGAAGGACCAAGACGTTCGAATAAGCCAACTGGCAACTGCCATCAACCGCTTGGAGTCCCACGTTTATGGAAAACTACCATCGCAACCCGAGGTAAATCCCAGAAATGTAAGTGCCATGACGCTGAGGAGTGGCAAGGAACTGGAAGGGCCTAAAGTGGAAAGTTCAAAAAGTAAAAATGAAGAGGAGATAGAGAAGGAAATTGAAGAGGAAAGGCGTATTCGCAAGGATCCTAAGGTAACCTTCACTCCTCCGCCCACTATTAAATCTAACTTACCTCCTTTTCCTTGCAGGCTGGAGAAGACAAAAAAGGTAGAGAAGGAAAAAGAGCTTTTAGATGTGTTCCGAAAAGTGGAGATTAACATCCCTTTACTGGATGCAATCAAGCAGATACCGAAATACGCTAAATTTCTCAAGGATCTGTGCACCCATAAGAGGAAACTGAGAGGGGACGAAAGAATAGCGGTGGGAGAGAATGTGTCAGCAATGCTCCAAAGAAAGCTTCCACCCAAGTGCGGAGATCCAGGTATGTTCACGATCCCCTGTAAGATCGGGAATACACCGATCAGGAAAGCAATGTTAGATTTAGGGGCGTCAATCAATGTGATGCCAAAGACCATTTTTGCTTCTCTAAATCTTGGGCCACTTAAAGAAACAGCCATCATAATCCAACTAGCTGATCGCACAAATGCATATCCAGAGGGGCTAGTTGAGGATGTCTTGGTTCAGGTAAATGAATTGGTCTTCCCTGCAGATTTTTACATCTTGGACATGGGAGATGAAAAATCATTAAATCCTTCACCTATCTTGTTAGGTAGACCATTTCTTAGCACTGCTAGAACTAAGATAGATGTGAATGAGGGTACTTTGTCAATGGAATTTGATGGTGAAACTGTGAATTTCAATATTTTTGATGTGATGAAGTATCCAGAGGAATCTAACTCGGTCTTTGCTGTGAGCGCTATTGAGCCTTTTGTGCAGGAAACTTTTGAATTAGATGGCAAAGACGCATTGGAAGTGGCTCTAATCAAGCATCTGGAGTTGGGTGTAACTCTTGATGTGGACCTAAGGGAAGATTTGCTCTATGCTGTTGAAGCCTTACACTCACTTCCACCCGTATCCCCAAGGTATGAACTTGCTTCTCTTTTTGTGCCAGAGGCTCAGACAAAGTTGCTCCCTTCAGTTGTGCAGGCACCGGAGTTAGAATTAAAACCTCTCCCGAAGCATCTAAAGTACGCATTCCTAGGAGACCGGGATACACTCCCGGTGATCATCTCTTCACACCTATCTCCAAATCAAGAGGACAAACTGGTGCGAATCCTTAGGGAGCATAAGGAAGCAATTGGATGGAGCATAGCCGATATTAAAGGGATCAACCCGTCCTTGTGCATGCACCGGATAAGACTCGAAGATGATGCAAAGCCAGTGAGGCAAGCACAGCGAAGATTGAACCCTCTGATGATGGAAGTTGTGAAAAAGGAGATACTCAAGCTTCTGGAGGTAGGGATCATTTTCGCTATTTCAGATAGTCCGTGGGTGAGTCCTGTCCAAGTGGTCCCGAAGAAGGCGGGGGTGACCGTGGAGGAGAACCAGGAGGGTGATATGGTCCCGGTCAGAAAAGCTACTGGCTGACGTCAATGCATCGATTACCGGAGGCTAAACTCCATGACTAAGAGCGGGGCTGAGAATTTGGTGGCTGATCATTTGAGCCGGTTGCTCACAAATCAAGAGGATCTACCGTTAAGAGAATCATTTCCTGAGGAACAATTATTAGCCATTGACTCGTCAATACCTTGGTACGCTGACATTGTCAATTTTTTGGTAACGAATCAATTACCTGCAGGGTGGTCAAAAGCTAAAAGAGATAAGCTAAAGAGTGATGTCAAATATTACCTTTGGGATGACCCCTACCTGTGGAGGCAATGTTCGGACCAGGTGATAAGAAGGTGTGTAAGTGCCGGTGAGTTTCACTCTATTTTGACTTTTTGTCATTCATTTGCATGTGGAGGGCACTTTGGTCCTAAGCGGACGGCTCGTAAGGTGTTGGAAAGTGGTTTTTACTGGCCTATTCTCTTTAAGGATGCATATTTGTTCTGCAAAACTTGTGATAAGTGTCAAAGGGTGGGGAATATTTCTCGTAGGGACCAAATGAGTCAAACCCCCATATTATTTGTTGAGATTTTTGATGTCTGGGGTATAGATTTCATGGGTCCTTTCCCCTCATCTTTTGGTTTCTTGTACATTATACTTGCTGTTGACTATGTTTCCAAATGGGTGGAGGCAAAAGCCACCTGGACTAATGATTCTCGAGTGGTTGCAGATTTTATAAGATCTAACATCTTCGTCCGTTTTGGAATGCCGAGAGCCATAGTGAGTGACAAGGGCACCCATTTCTGTAATAAGACGATCACTGCTTTGTTTCGTAAGTATGGTGTGCTCCACAAAGTGTCCACTCCCTACCATCCCCAAACGAATGGTCAGGCCGAAGTATCGAATAGAGAGGTTAAGTCGATCCTGGAAAAGATGGTGAGGCCTGATAGAAAGGATTGGAGTGTGAAATTGGAGGATGCTCTCTGGGCTTACCGCACCGCGTATAAAACGCCAATTGGAATGTCCCCTTACAGGTTAGTCTTTGGGAAGCCGTGCCACTTACTGGTAGAATTTGAACATAAGGCATTCTGGGCGCTTAAGCGGTGTAATATGGACCTTATGGAGGCCGGAGGAAATAGAAAGCTCCAATTACAAGAGTTGGAGGAGCTAAGGAATGAAGCCTATGAGAATGCAGCAATTTATAAGGAGAAAAACAAAGTCTTTCATGACCAACAAGTCTCGAGGAAGTCATTTGTCGTTGCGCAAAAAGTCCTACTTTATCACTCGAGGCTTAGGCTTTTTCCTGGTAAGTTGCGTTCCCGTTGGATTGGTCCATTTGTTGTTACTAATATTTCTCATTATAGCGCAGTGGAAATTCAAAGTCTCAAGACGGAGAAAAAGTTCGTAGTCAATGGTCATCGTTTAAAGCATTATTATGAAGGGTTTAATAGCGAGCAATTGGAGGTTCTATTTCTTGATAATCCAAGTGGTGAAGTCTGAATAGTTGAAAGCCGTGTCTAGCCAAAGACGTTAAAAAAAGGCGCTGCTTGGGAGGCAACCCAAGGATTACAATATTAGTTGTGATCATTTTTCCTTACTTTATGATTTTTCAGTTTTATCTTAATGTTTTGATTGTTTTTGTGGTGTTGGACAGAAGAGTAGAGATTCCAAGGCGTGCCCACGCCTTCCAACCCCTCCGATATCGAAAAAAATTTTCGTTTGGACACCATTTACATGTTGTGGGCAGAAGCAAATGCCCTCCAAGGCGTGCCCACGCCTTCCAACCCCTCCGACAGCGAAAAAGTTAAAAAAAAAAAAAAGATTTGACCAGGCCTCTGTTCTTTTCCACTTTTTCCTTCTTCTTTGACTGGTCTTGGCCTCTTTCCTCCAAATTTCTTTCGGCCGCACTGCAACAACTTCTCCTTCCTGTTTTGGGTCCAGCCGCTGCCGCCGCCGCTCGCCGCCGCCTGCACAGCCCGCCGCCGCCAGATCCGTCACTCCAGCGCGCGCGAAGCAGACCAGTAGCCCAGCAGCTCGCGCCTGCTGCGCGGCTACCCCAGCGCGCCAGTCTCGGGCAGGCGCGCACCTCCAGCGCGCGACCGCCCACGCGCGCGAGCGTCTCGCTTCGAGCGTCTTCTCCGCACGCAGCCCTTTCTTTCGTAACCTCCTCGCGCGCCTCGCCAGCACCACCCAGCGCGCGAATACCAGATCTGCGTGCGGCCTTTTTCCACTCGCAGCGCGCGGACTTCCTCCCACACTCTCGCCCGCCCGACCAGCAACCGACCGCAGCCCACTGCGCGACCTCGCCAGTCGCACACCAGCGCCCGCGACCTACTCTGCCGACCAGTCCTCTGCGCACGCGCCCAGCCTCAGCTCTCCTTCTCCGCCAATTTCTTCTTCAGCGTGGACAAAGTGAAAAAGTGGTACCCCTATTTGCCTTTCTTGTTGAACTGGTGACTTCGATTGGGAAATTTTAATTGCTGAATGTTTGCCTCCTTTTGGGTTGCTATAATTGTTGGTATTGTCGGGGGACCATTTAGTTGTTGTCTGGTTGGGAGAGTCCTCATATCTGCCTTGCATTCATTATCTATTTTGGGAAATCTGTGGGCTCTAGTGAATTTATTATTTGGAACAAGTGGTCAGTTGCTCGTTGATAGTTGCCTGTTATTGACTGATATCTTGTTTTGAGGGAAGTTGGAGTGGTCTTCTTTATTGTTGTCGGCTATTTAACAGCAGTGGGGCATTGGTTGGTGTTTGTTGACCGGTTGCTGTTTGGTGGGGACATTGTGTTCCCTCTTTGCTATTGGACTGTTGATTGTTGAATACTATTTGTTACCTGTGGTCCCGTGTCTTCTTTTGGGTAATTGATTGGCTGTCCCCGGGCTGCTTTACATTTCATTTCTGGGCATCCGAATGCCTCCAAAGACGGCGACAACTGCTGGGCCGTCCGGGTCCCAACCTCGCAAGAGGCGAGCCCCGGTTCAACCCACCATTCGGTCTCGTCTGGGCCTGAATAAGAGCACTATGTCTCCTGGAGGAGGGGGGAAACGGTCACTAATCTTACACAGGCACAAGTGGAGCGGTTTAATAACTTGGCAAACCGTCTTTTTACTCCTTGTAGGTGCTTTCATGCCCCGACCTTGGACCACTTGCGAATTGCACGGGAGGTTGAACAGTTATTCTCAGCCATAAGTTGGCAACAATATCTAACCATTAACTATCCTACGTTTGAGGAGCTGTGTTGTGAATTCTTCTCCACATTCGAGTTCAACAGAAATGAATTCATCACTTTGGATGAGCCGGAGGTCATTAATTTCAGATTGGGAGGTACTCAGTATGGTATGTCCATTAATGAGTTTAACCTGACTTTGGGGTTTGCTAGTGAGGACACCATTGCCTCTGGGGAATATATAAACAGTGCGTGTGACTACACCCGACCGTTCTCTACTGACTACATTGACATTTGGAGGGAGTGGTCCACGGATCGTCAAGTTTACAATCCGAGTCAGTCGAAGGCTTCCCATCTGAAGGATCCGGTCTTGAAGGTTGTCCACAAGTTCTTAGCTCACAATTTCTCGGGGCGAAAGGATACCTCCGGCACACTTACCAAGGTGGAATTCTATTTTCTTTGGTGCATGCGCAACAAGGTTCAGGTTAACTTTGGATGTTGGGTGGCCACCCAGATGGAGATGGTCATGCAAAAGCGTAATAAGCCGGTGATACTGGGATCACTCATTACTCACTTGACCATTCGAGTGGGAGTGCTTGATCTGGACAAGGAGCACAACTACACTCTAGCTCGAGAAAATGAACCCCTGGATTTGCGTAGCTTGGAGAGAATGGGGGTTATTTTCAAAGTGGGCGATGTTTATCAGTTTACGCCTCCTGGTGAGGGCGGGCCGCGGCCTCGGGTGCCTACCACTGCACCCTCCACTGACTCGCCACCCCATCCGGACCAGGCGGGTCCGTCCTCCTCTCATCCTCCTCCTGTTGGAGACCCCCGTTACCCGGACCTCCAAGTGGGTCTTCATGAACTCAACACCCAACTGGCAAGGATAGATGGCCGGCTTATGGCGCTCCAGGTTTTCGCCCGCATTCAGGCAGAGAATCAAGCAGCTTACTATGCTCATATTGGCTTCCAGCCGCCGCATCCGCCGCCTCCTTAGGCTCCGGCCGCACCTTTTTAGTAGTCAGGGAAGTTCTCGCTCCCTCTGCCCTTGCAATTTATTTTTCTAGGTTACATTGAGGACAATGTAGATTTTAGGTGTGGGGGGAGTGGCTTCCATTACTTTCTTTTTCATTAGTTCTTTTTGCTTTGTTACTTTAAAAAAAAAAAATAAAAAAGAAAAAGAAGAAATGGAAAAAATAAAAAAAAACATTGTAGTTAGTCGCCTTTTTGGTTATTTTTATGCTTGTTAGTGTTGGGGCATGTTGCTGTGATGAATGACATAATCAAAGTGAGTGGGTATGTGGTCGTATATGCTAGCCGTGCATTTTGTTTCCCTTGGCAATGTCATCGAATGTTGAGTATACTGGAATTCACCCATTTTTGTAACTCTTGGGGAGCTTTTGGGCCTTACTTGAGCGTATTATTCTTGTTTGCTCTATTTTGTTTGATTGAGTGGGTATCGCACATGGTTTGAACATTCTAGAACTTGCTGTTTTGTACATGTCAAGACCGCATTTTGATGAACTAGATGCATTTGAAATGATAAGGGCATTTAGGATTTAACCCTCTTCAGCTATCTAAAAAAATCAAGCCCTCATTTTATATCCCAATAGTGAACCAACTTGAGCTTCTGTCCTTCGTTTCTGGTTGATATCCGTGTTTGTTAACCCGAGACCTCTTTAAACTTTCTTGTTCACCCCTGTGTTGTCAAGGGATGTCTGAAATCCATCATTTGCGCAAAGCAAACGAATTTGGGGTTGAAAGTGTTGTTAGATTAGGAGCTATATGATGCTATCTTTGTGTAAAGGAGGGGAAATTGGAAAAGGTCACTGACCAGAGGACTTCGGCTTACAGGGCGTGCCCACGCCTTACAGGACTGTCTCTTAAAAAAAAAAATATCATGAAGAGACCTCGTGACCAGAGGACTATGGGCTACAAGGCGTGCCCACGCCTTGCGAGCAGTTAAAAAAAAAAAAAATTTTGGGTCACTTGTACATGGTGTAGAAACTGCCTTGTTAGTGAAACCCCTCCGGTAAAGCACTGTGGTTATTAGTGAGTTTCGGACGTTCTCTTGACACTTTACCCCGTATCTATACCTCGTTAACCCGCCTTTCACCTGAGCCACATTACAACCTTATTAAAGTCCCTTTGATTTATGTGTTTAGTTCACTTTTAAAGGGTGGAGATGTGATAAATGTGCAAGCCTATGGTAATGGCACTCCGTGATTTTGAATTGAGCGTTTCTAGTATTCATATATATATTCTTTGAATTACAACATGTCCGGTGTGTTCAACTTTTGGTGATATTGTCAGGGACCCTAGATGCTTGTGTTAGTATAGACTATTACATGACCTTTGCTCTCTTGGTTGTACTTCTGAGCTCCGAAATGCTTGAGGGCAAGCATTGTCTAGGTGTGGGGGGATTTGATAGAACGGTTATTTGGCGTATTTTGCACTACTATCTTGTCCTAATTTTGGCTATTCACGGTACTAAGAATTGGAATTTCACTCATATTCGATATTTGTGTGAATTGTAGGTGGTAGGCATGAAAAATGATCTCGCGGGGTGAATTTCCAGAAGACTTGCCGTTCCAGGGCGTGGCCACGCCTTGGAAGGTGGACGAAACCGAAAGACAGACCGTGGTCCACGTGAACCCGGAGCGTGGGATCAGAACTCTGGAGACAACACTAGGCTTTGCACCAGACGTTTCTTTTTTTGACTCTTCTTGGACGGCGGCTATAAAAAGAAAAGGACAAAGCAAGATTGGGGGAATCTATTTTTTTAGGCTTAGTTTTCTTTTCCTACGTCTGTCAGCGGTCGGACGCTTTTTTCTCTTCTTACGCTTTCCGTCGTTTCTTTTTGGTTTTCTCTTCGGCAGCAAATTAGATAGCTAGATTGACATTGAATCAAAAACAGGAGCTTTAGTTTTCTCTTTCCCAGGTGCTAGACGTCGCTTTCCTCTTCTGACTTTCAACTTTTCCGCTGGACAATTCATTCGTAGCTTTGGCTTTGTAATTGGGACCCCGAAGCAGGGACGAAGGCAGGGCCTTTTTCGGTTGTTATTGCAGTTAATTTCCCTTTCCCAATTCCTTGGCAAATAATTGAATGAATTCAATTAAATCACGCGGGATTGAAACGATGAGGAGCGGCTAATTTCCCCCTCTACCCAAAGGTTGACGCAAGGGCGCGGTCCATAATATCTGTGAGATCTAATCAAGCTTTCATTATTTCCTCCAATTTTGTTGCTATTCGTGCGTTTCCTGAATTAATTGTTCATGGGTATTTGATTAATTGAATATCAACGGCCGGGTATTTGATTTAATTTAATAGCCTACTGCCACGTTAATTAAATAGAATCCGTAATTGTTCATTTAGTTGACACCCCGTGGCAACCACCATAATTGGCTTTATGATGGGGAAACGCAAGATCTAATTTAAATAAACCCTCTTAGCGTGTTTATTGGTTAGGGTTGGGTTCTTCTAGCTTTAATGCAATTGGATAATTAAATTCCTACGGTCGTACCTAGGGTTGTTATCTGGTTAGAGAAGCAGTCAATGGTCGTACCTTGATTGTCGAAAAAGTAAGGAAGAGCTGGTTGTCAGAGCTTATTGATAGCTATAACCAACCTAGTGAAAAATGGGTGAAATATCTTTGCATCGATGAGCATTTAATTGGACCGTGCCTGAGCAGTTGATTCTTTGGGTAGAACTTTTATTAATTGCTATTTTTAGTGAATTGTGCTTTGTGAGTTAGTTTTGAATTTTGTTTGTTTTATTTCATTTTGTTTTTGTTTGCCTCCCATTGAAAATCCCCCAATTTTGTTCTACTGATTTGGAAAGAAATAATTTCCTACCTGCTCCCTGTGGAATCGACCCTACTTGCCATTATACGCAAAATTAGTATTTTTATAGACAGACCCGGTATATCGGATCAAGCAAACTCTTCGGGAACAGGGTGAATCAAGTAACCCATTGCACACCTAGGGTCCCTGCTCCAGTACTTGGATTTGTTCTATAACTATTTTATTGATGTGGTAATTAGGACTTTTTAGTAATTATTATTGCACAGGTTCGGCACCTGTCAGTTCCTTTGATGGCCTGAACCTCAATTAAATTACGTGGAGATTTTCTCATGAGACGTGGCTAAGTTCATCTAGTCGAAGGTCAATTTGAGGACTCGGTTCCGAACATCTGTGAGATCTAATTATTTTACTTATTTCTTTTATTTATTGGTATTTGTGCGTTTCCTGATTTAATTGTTTATGCTTGTTATGTTATTTGAATGTCAAGAGCTCGATATTCGAATTAACTTAAGGATCTAATGCCAAATTAATTGATTGAATCCGTAATTGTTCAATTGATTAATACCAGTGGCGACTAGCGTGATTGGTTTCATGTTAGGGAAACGTATGATCTAATTTAAACAAACCCTCGTAGCGTGTTTGTTGGTTAGGGTTGGGCTTTTCTAATTATTAATGCAATCGAGTAATTAAATCCTATGGTCGTATCTAGGGTTATTTCTTGGTTAGGGAAATATTTAACCGTCGTACCTTAACTATCGAGAAATTAAGGAAAGGCTGGTTGTTCATCGCGTGTATGACAACTATAACCAATCTATTAATGAATAAATGAATTACCTTTGCATCGATGATCAGTTGCATGGACCGTGTCTGAAAAGTTGTACCTTTGGCTAGAGTCATATTGGTTATTGATTAATTTCTATTTATTTCTATTAGTTGTTTTATTAGTTAGTTAATTAGTTATTTTATATTCTCCAAAAATCCCCCATACTTCGGACTTTAAAAGAAATAAGTTATCCCAAGTCCCTATGGATTCGACCCTACTTACCGCTATATACAGAATCTGTATTTTTTTCTCGAGTAGGTAATTATTATTGCACAAGCTCGACACCCTGTCAATTTTTCACATGACCTATGATCATTTTTCAGGAGCAAAAAAATTAGATTTCATTTGTAATTAAACAAATGACGATCCATTTTTACTTTTACCTCTAAAAAAGTAGAATCTAACCTAAACCATATCTATTTTTATCCAAAAAAGGTGGGATCCAATCTAATTGATAGGGATATTGTAGTGCATTTATAGGTTTAAATTTCTTGTTAACCATGTTATTTGAGCTTTATCTTAAACAGAAACTACTTAATTTTGCTCTTATATTATTCTAATAGGTGAAAAACTCAATTAGAGAGAAAATGGACTGAAAACGTGGCGTGAAGAAGCAATGGAAGAGGAAAAAGTCAAGAGGAATGGGTTTGGCAAAATTGACATGTTTCAATATTTTGGCAGTAACTTGAGTTACACAAATCGGATTGAGATTATTCTTGATTCAATTCGAATCTAAGAGAATACTCTACAACTTTTGTGAAAACATCAAAGTCCAGTTCTTAAGTTTTCATAGTCAAAAGTCCAAATTACTGAAATATAGTTGTGCTGTGATGCTCTTAGGATCAGGTCTCAGTATTTTAGGCATATCTCAATGTCCAGACTTCCAAATTACTTGATTGTTACGGTGTTCAAAGGGCTACAACTTTTGTCTTTTGAGCAAGAATTGATTCAGCCTATTTGATGGAGTTTTGGGGCTTCAAAAAGGATCCACGCGCGGAGCCGTAATGATCCGCTGACGGATCCATGTTCCGCGCCGAACATCTCCAAATTCTTTGGCTTAGCCCAATGACCGGCACTGGACATTAAGTCGGTCTTCATCGGAAAAATGGGTGGAAACGCGATTTTTAAACTCCAATAAAGCCTATTCCTACCCTGTTTAGGATATATTTTCAAGAAACTATAAATAGGGTTCTTTAGGTCATTTTAAGGTGGAAAATATTAGTCTAGCCTAGTTTTAACATCTTTTCATAGTTTACTCTTGATAGATCAAGATCAAATGAAGGCAATTCAAGAAGCATGCAAGGAGAAGATCGGAGCAAGCAAATAAAAAGTTTTCTTACTCCTTTTTTTTTTTTTATCTTTGTAGCAACTCTTTGAATTCATGGTTTTTATTTCTAAATCATGTTGAACTAAATTATTTCTAGAGTTAAGATTTTTATGAAGGAATTAGATCAATTCTTCTAGTTTAATTTCTTGCATTTTGCTGTGATTTATCTATCTTGATTTAATTATATGTTTGTTATTGGCTACCATAGACATGCTCTTATGGTCTGTATTGAATTGAGAAAGGAAATACAACCGTGCACTAGGTAGATAAACATAGTTAACCTATTCACGAGAATATGTTAGAATTTGTATGACGCACTTATATCACCGAAGTTCTTAAAGGGTTTAATTGAATACTTGCGATCTCAAGAGAGACATAAGATTTAATTAGACACACTTTAAATGTATCGAAAGATAATCTAAAATATAATTGTGTGATGCATTCATGGTTTATTGAGAAATTAACTAGATAATTGATTCAAATTCTGAATTAAAACCTAAAACACTAGACTTGCATCTATTGTTTTCTCACCACTATTCTATTTGAATTGATTATTCCTTTATTGTTCAATTAGAAAAAAATCACTCTTTGAATTTAAATTTTGTTATTTTGGAATAATTAAAGTAGAAAATTAACTTGTTTCTATGGGTTTAACCTTAGAATACTCCAAGCAAATTATTACTACGATCAATCCTGTGCGCTTGCAGGAAATCGTCAATCACTAATCTATATTCATTTTTGGTCACTACAAAAGTGGAATTTGATCTTTTCATATATAAAAAAATAACTGCATGTGTATCATGTGGTGATTTTAAACTAAAAAGTGATCGTAAAATTAGGTAGGAACCAAATTTTATTAATTTGAATTTGTAAGAAGTGTAAAGTTAACATTTTAAAAGTGAGAAATGACAAAATTAATTTGATGAGAAGTGAGGGACGAAAATATTTATTTGAAGAAAAGTAAGGGACGTTTTAAATGATTTTTCCTTGATTATGATTATAGAATAGTTATCCACCAATGACTATTAAAAAAATCCAAGCTCACTATTTTCTTTCGTTCCTTGGAAATTTTGATCATATGTTCTACTACATCAGTTAATTAATTCTGTATTAGTTTATTCTTAGTCGGTCAAAGCATTTTTTCTGAATTTTGTTTTATTTTTATGCAGATAACAGTACCTTTTTTTTTTCATTGTTTAAGCTCCTTTTCAACTAGCTCAAGTTGATTCCTTGAACTTCTAAAGGACCCGATGAAAATGAACAGAACATTGAATAGGGGTGATATATGGTAAAATGATTCATTCATATCGTTCATTGTGCAAGTTCTAAAGTTGCAGCGATGTAGATAACGGATTGGGGAAGATGACAAGCCTTGTGATTTGCACTTTGACTGATTAGATTTTTGGTCATTATTATTTTGCTCCTTGTGTTTTGGCTCACTTTTAAACTTTAGCTCACATGTTATCTAATTGTGATTATCCTGAAAAAAACATATTTTATTTTTTATTTTACCATCTTTATATAGCACTACTACGTGCAGTAATATTTAAATATGGACTTTAATATTTTAAATGTCATAGTCCTTTATCATGAACTTTTACCATGTTTTTCATAACTATTATTACCACTATATAGTTTATCTACGATTTTATTATATTTATTTGTATTTTAATAATATTTTTTTTGTAATTTTTATATTTTTTATACATTAAAAATTTAAATTTTGTGAGGCTTGTGCCCCACATCTTGAGGCTTTCACCCCATTTGTGTGAAAACAAAGTGTTTTACTTAACACCTTTACTTTTTAAAACACTGCTGCTGCCCGAATGCGTTAGAAGCTAAATACTAAACTACTCTCACAGTACAAGTCCAATTTGAACCATACCTTTTTTTTTTTTTTGGTTCTTGAGGGATTTGAATCTTGACTTGGTTCTGAGTCTTTGTATTTTTTTCCATTTTCCCGCCTACTCTTCTCTTGCTATTTGTTTTGTAAGAAAAAAAGATATTTTTCTTGTTAGCCTACATTGGTTTGATGGTAACATGAAAATGAAGGGAGAATACATTTTCTTTCATTATTTGTGCATGAAAATACAAGAAAATATGTAACAAATTAAATTCAAGAAAACACATGTCCGTCGTATAGGATTTGCCTAGTGCGTCTTACCCGTTCGTGTGGTTGGCGGTCTATTGAATAGGATGGACTTTATCTAGTGAGCACTCTTGAATAGCAGTTACAAGTTCCCTTGTCAACAAAAAAAAAAAAAAAATGTTCTGCCGACCTGAATGTGGCCTTTCATGATCCATATCAAAGTTCCAAAACTAGATTTCTTTTTTTTTTTTTTGGCTTTTTTCTTCCTTAAGGGAGTCCAGTCTAGACTTTTGATGTTCTTTTTTAAGCAGTCCAACATAGATTTATGAATCGAGATTTATCCCCAAAAAGAGAAAATTTAAAAAAAAGAAATTATTCAAGTGTAGTCAGTTACTGGGTGACAGGTTGTCGAAACCTGTGCAATAATAAAACCTACTCAAACTAAAAGTGATTTCTATAGATGGCGGTGAGCAGGGTCAAATCCACAGGGACTGAGAGTAATTGTTTCTTTTCAAATTCACAGTGACAAGGGGGTGTTTTTATATCAGGGGTGATAATCTAAGCAATTCAACTAAAAGTAAAATAATAAAGATAAAATAGCCAACTAGAAATTAAATAACAATTTACTAAAATCAAACGCGTGATAATTAAGGATCTAGCCAAGGAATAACTTCAGCAATGGTTCACCTAATTGATCATCGATGCACAAGCCAATTCCAATTATTTACTAATAAATAGGTTATAACTGCCAAACAAGCGATGACAGTCAACCCCTCCTTACTGTGTCGATGATTAAGGTACGCCCGTTAATCACTGCTCTAATTGAGAAATAATCTTAGGTACGCCCATAAGATTTAATTTCCCAATTGCCTTACATATTAAAGGAGCCCTATTCTAACCAAATAACGCACTACCAGGGTTATTTTAGGTTAGCCCGCGTATCCCCCTGACACAAATCTAATCATGCCAGTTGCCACTATTTTGAGACAATTAAACAATTACGGATTCAACGTCTCAATTGACAATAGATTATCAAATTAACTAATTATCCGGATTCAAGACAATCAATTAATTAAATAATCATAAGCACTGCAACCAAGGAATATGCGAATACCAATAAATAGAGAAAAAGATAAAATTAAATCGATCTCACAATTTTTAGGCAACCCAAAGCATCCGTTGTTTCCTGACTAGAGTGAGGGAATTAGTTCATATTTGATGAACAAAACCCACAGGAAATTGAAGCAAAAGCTGCGGCCATCAATTGGAAAGTTGGGCGAATTCAATTCGTCTATTCAATAAAGAAAGAAAGCTACAGGAGGCAATTCATTGTTTTTGCTTCTTCTGACATGCGGAGGAAAAGATATTACTAAAAGCTAAAAGGGAAGTCAAGTCCCCAAGCTACGCGACAAGACGAAAAACTAAAAGAAGACCAGGAGATAGTGCCTGTTCTCTGCACCCTTTATTCTCATTCCTCTCCAAAGATGTGCGGCGGCTCTTAGGAGAAAGAAACCCTTCGTCCGTCATTCCTCTGCAGAAATTACAGAAATGGGCATGACATCTTCTTTTCCAAAAATGCCCCTGGGGCAAGCTCTATTACTTGGGCTTCTTTTTTGCTAAATTGGTACTTATTATCATAATTTCGTTCTACTCCCTGAAATAAATGCAAAATACTAAAAAGTGAGTAGAATATAGCAATTAATCCACATCAAATCAGGTAATAGGAGAAATTAATAATAAAATAAATGATAAAATTGTAACCTATCAATTCCCCCCACACCTAAACCATGCTTGCCCTCAAGCATGAGAACAGCAAACAAACACCAATATTTGATAGTGGCTATTGCTCTATCCAATAAATTGCCAAGATACCAAGAAAAATAATAATCAAGCATCAATGGTCAAGTCCAAGAAACATCACTCCGGTTAGTTTCTAAACCACAAACTCCTCTAATTTCAGGTTAACTAATCTAAGAAAAAGAAATGACACACAACATTTATCAGCAAATGGTCTAACTATTAACCAAAATCTCAACATTAAATCCATAAATCGGCAAGCTGACTTTTATTATACACTAACACAACATTCACTTTTTTTCCATGTTTTTCTATTTTTCTTTTTTTCTCTCTTTTTTTTTTTAATAGTAACACAAGACTTAGTCTCAGGCCATTCAAACTTTTGACGCGAACTCCGACATTTGTCAGATGAAAGAGTCCGGTTACTCAGCTCCTATCGCCACGTGACCACGCACTCATAGCAATTACTACTTTTTGACGCGAGAATCGACACTTTTGGTGAAGATCCCCGGTTACTCGGTAGTAAAGACTAGCGGAGTACAGTCAACTCTTATTCACCACTAAATAACACAAAAAATTCAAAATAACACAAAAACCAAAAGAAAATTTTCATCAGCTAGTTTCATTTTCAAGCATGGAGAACTAAAGTTAATAACCGGACCAATTCACATGAAAATGCCAACAATCATTTTCAATGCCTAGAAAAGTTAACCAAATATTAGAAGAGCTACATAATCCGATATTCACCAAAGAGGTGTTCTTAGACTCAACCATGTTAACTCGATACACCTTTATTACTCAAACTTGGCAAAAGTAGAAATAGAGGCGACAATCCAATATCAAACCTTGGCCGGCACATGTGAGCTAAGCACCAAAAACAAAGAAAGAAAATGGACGAAAGATGGACAGATAACAAACTAAAAAGAAAGCAAAAACATCTAAAAGACTAAAAAGTAGAAAAACTAGCACAGCTGATCCAATCCCCCCCACACCTAAACGATACATTGCTCTCAATGTAGCAAATAAGCAGCAAAAGTAGAAGTAAGGGCAACAACACTCCCCTGAAATTGGGTCAAAGTGGAGGGCGAGGCGGGACTTGGGGCGGAAAATCCGTTTGCTGCATGAATGCCGCCGTGCTCCAGAACTCCCATCCGCTCCAAGCGTTCAGCATTCCGATATTCCATGTCGCAGGCCAAATAAAGGTCGTGATCCTGTAGATTGAGAATTCCTAGCTGGATCGCTAGGTGGGTGATATAGGACCCGAGGATCAGGGGCTTGTTCCTCTTTGCCAGAACAGTCTTGGGCACCCCTACCCCTGCCTAACCGGGTTCAGACACCGGAAGTGAAAGGTTGGTTGATAGGGGTATTGACTGGAATGGAGGGTTGGGGTGGAGGCTGAGAGAGAGCGAGAAGTTCTAGACCTAGAAGACGATTTGGGTCTCACCATGGCTTCAAACAGTCAACCCAATTAACCAGAGATAAAAACTCCAACAATTACAGCAACCCGCAGATGCAATTAGTAGAGGCACAATAGGATCCAACAAAAGCAATTTAGTAGTCACCAGTGCTGCCCAACTCAATAATCAAAAGCAAACACGGGCCACTCAAGCCCAAATATGGTCAACAAAGCAACAGTTGCACTCCAAAACTAACAACCAGTAACTATTATCAACAATTGGAAACTAGCAAGGTCACGTCAATAAGCACAGGGGCTATCCAAATCAGTCAGTCAACAAACAAACTCAGGCCGTCCACGATCTCAACAAATGCACTCTAAAATTTTAACGAATGCCCCCACCAGTCAAACCATGACAATTGCCCCCGATTATATGCTAAATTCAGCAATAGAAGTGTAGAAAATTAGCAATAGCAACACAGTCACACGGTATTGGCAATTGATCAAATATCCAACCAACTAGAGTTAACAAGTTCCAGATAAAATATTCCAATAATAGCACCTAAAGACTCAACAAATGCCCCTAGCAGTGAGCCTCAAGAAGTGAACAAGTCAAGCAATAGTAGTGAAAAACGATGACATTAACAACTGAATCTCAAGCCCCCAGCTTCCAAGCAGTCAGCCAGTAGAGTAGAATTAATCTAGTGGAGTTAAAATACCCACAGAGTTGATGAAACAATTCCAACGGCTGGCCCAAAGTAATGAGAACTCCAACTCACAGTCAAAAGTAAACTCGGCCCAACTAAAATTTCAACAAATATCCCCAGAAATTTCAACAAATGCTATAGCAGATCAAAGCAGTAGTAAAGCAATAGCCCCAAGTATCTACTAATCCACCAGTTGGGAACCCCGGCCACTGAGGTCACAGACAATGGTCCCGAAATAGCAATATTAACCAATCACCAGGATGTCCCCAACAATTAAATGAAATTCTACCACCCTCAACAAGCAAATCAAGCAGCACAGGCTCCCAATTCAACAAATAAAAGTAGGATTGATCAACTCAAAGTCCCAACAGAAAGCTCAATTGATTCCAATCATCAAACCCAGCAACATACATTCCAAATAAACAAGCGAGTGTTAAGGAGAGGAGGTACCACCACGTTGTGCGAAAGAGGGGGCCGTGAGGTGAGAGCGTGCGCAGCGAGGTGGAGGCTGCTGCTGCGGAGGTGGCGTGCGGTTGAGCGAGGGAGATGAGCGCGGAGCTGTGGTGGCGGCGAGCGAGAGGCTATGGCTGGTGGTCGGCGGACAGTAGCGGGGGCAGCAACATAAAGAGGCGTGCGGTGGAGGTGAGCTGGGGGCAGCGGAGCTCAGCAGAGCTAGAGGGAGATGGAAGAAAGCCGCGCAGTGGGCGGCAGATCGAGCTTCAGCGGCCAACAAGCTGGAGTGGAGGCGGCGTGGGTTGCTCGGCCGTGGCGGTCGCACGAAGAGAGAGAGAGATGGGAAGGGCGCGCCTCGTGTGTTGAAGCGGCAGTGGCTGCGCAGAGGGCAGTAGCTCGCGGTGGCTGCGATGGCAGCTCATGGCGAAGATGGTGGCGGCGCGAGAGAGAAGAGCAGCGTGCGCAGGTGGAGGAAAAGAAAGAAAATGCGAACAGGGGCAGCGGGAAGAAGAAAGAAAAGAGGAAGAAAGAAGAAGAAGAAAGAAAGAAAAAAAAGAAGAAAAAAGAAAGAAAGAAAGAAAGAAAAGAAAAAGAAAGAAAGAAAAGAAAGAATAGGGAAGAAAGAAAAAGAAAATAGTATTTGTGTTTTTTTTTTTTTTTTTTGCTTTTCCATTTTTTTTTCTCTTTTTAGAAAATTTTTTTTACAGGAAGACTCTCCCTTTTTTTTTAAATTACTAAAAAAAATTTTTTTTTTTGAAAATTTTTTTATATATATATAACTTTTTTTTTATTATTGACAAAATTTATTTTTGAAATTCAAATGTAGAGATTAACAGAAAATCAATAATCATTCTTGAACTTTTTGAATACTTACCTTTCCCGCGAACATGACGCGGGCACGTCATGAAGGCACTGAATCTGGAACTCTCCAGATTACTTGATGCGAGCACATCATGAGGGCAAAAACTCCTTCTGACGATTCTGACCATGAGCTCTCCATACGTCATGACGCAGGCGCGTCATGACAGAAGGACACCTACAAATCATCAAAAACGAAAATTGAAACCATAAATCAGTCAAATCCAAGGAAAAATATTTAAACTAACGAACAAAAATGAACAAACAACTAAAAGAAATTGGGTTGCCTCCCAATGAGCGTCTTTCTTTATTGTCTTTAGCTAGATATTATCATGTTTTGTTCATGGAGGATAAAATCTTGTGGCTCGTTTTAATGTTTCATCCTTTATATAGTCCTGATAACTCTCGTAAATAGAGTAATCCTTGAGCACACGAGCTACGGTCTTCCATGGACTAGTTGATGGCGCCAAATAATCAAGCAGTGATCTCCATTCTTCATCCACTCCTCCATCAAGAGCATTCAACGGTTCAAAATATTTGACCATAGCTACTCTTAACTCATTTCTGCAATGAGACTCAAACATTTCCGATATAACAAAATCAATCTCATTAACAGAAGTTATAGAGTAAGAGTCAGGGGAATATAGATTAAGGGATGGAGTGGGTGTCATCGCATTTAGTAATTGCTCACTGGATTCGTTCACTAGGGTAATTTGATGTTGGAGTCTCATGTCTTCCACTTCAACTTCCTTTTCAACTGCATCTTTGGATCCTCCTTCTTGAGACTCTTGCAGTTCCATATCACTTGTCAGGATAATTGCACTCTCACCTTCCTTAGAGTCATTGATGGTTTGTGAGGGCAATTCTGACATGAATGACGATTGTTGAGACTTTTGCTGTTGAAAACTCATTGGCCCCTTTTCATAATTAACGTTAGAGTTATCCCATCATCCTTGATCATATCGGTTTGAATAAGGGTCATACCACGTTTGAAATTGATGTGAAGAATTTCCAAATCTTTTTTTGAGATAGTCACTCAGGTAGTCTTGATATTCGGGGCACATACCGGTTGAATGATCCCTGGCATAACAAATTTCACAGGTTGCAGCTGCCATTCTTTCTCTAAGAGAGTTTAGTGCCTCTAAATATGCAAACTTAGAAAGAAAACAAGCCTCATTGTCTTCCCTGGAAACAAAATCCAGTCTGTCACCAAAATACAGAGTGTTAGAAGCCATAAACTATATAAAAAAAATAAGAGAAAAATAAATAAAAAAAATAAAAACAAGATGAATTCAAAAGGAAACAAATTAATCTGACACCAGTCCCCGACAACGGCGCCAAAAATTGACAGGTTGTCGAAACCTGTGCAATAATAAAACCTGCAAACTAAAAGTGATTTCTGTAGATGGCGGTGAGCAGGGTCGAATCCACAGGGACTGAGAGTAATTGTTTCTTTTCAAATTCACAGTGACAAGGGGGGTGTTTTTATATCAGGGGTGATAATCTAAGCAATTCTGACAGGTGCCGAACCTGTGCAATAATAATTACTAAAAAGTCCTAATTACCACCTCAATTAAATAATTATAGAACAAGTCCAAGTACTGGAGCAGGGACCCTAGGTGTGCAATGGGTTACTTGATTCACCCTGTTTCCGAAGAGTTTGCTTGATCCGATATATCGGGTTTGTCTATAAAAATACTAATTTTGCGTACAATGGCAAGTAGGGTCGATTCCACTGGGAGCAGGTAGGAAATTATTTCTTTCCAAATCAGTAGAGCAAAATTGGGGGATTTTCAATGGGAGGCAAACAAGAATAAAATAAAATAAAACAAACAAAATTCAAAACTAACTCACAAAGCACAATTCACTAAAAATAGCAATTAATAAAAGTTCTACCCAAAGGATCAACTGCTCAGGCACGGTCCAATTAAATGATCATCGATACAGAGATATTTCATCCATTTATCACTAGATTTGTTATAGCCATCAATAAGCTCTGACAACCAGCTCTTCCTTACTTTTTCGACAGTCAAGGTACGACCATTGACTGCTTCTCTAACCGGATAACAACCCTAGGTACGACCGTAGGAATTTAATTACCCAATTGCATTAAAGCTAGAAGAACCCAACCCTAACCAATAAACACGCTAAGAGGGTTTATTTAAATTAGATCTTGCATTTTCCCATCATAAAGCCAATTATGGTGGTTGCCACGGGGTGTCAACTAAATGAACAATTACAGATTCTATTTAATTAACGTGGCAGTAGGCTATTAAATTAAATCAAATACCCGGCCGTTGATATTCAATTAATCAAATACCCATGAACAGTTAATTCAGGAAATGCACGAATAGTAATAAATTGAAAGAAATAATGAAAGATTGATTAGATCTCACAGGTGTGATGGACCGCGCCCTCGCGTCACCCTTTGGGCAGAGGAGAAAATTAGCCGCTCCTCATCATGTCAAGCTCATGCGATTTAATTGATTTCATCCACGCAAACATCCAAACAATTAATTCCAAGGAGCGGAGCGATGCGAATTAACTAAGGAACAAATGGGAAATTCCCTTGGTTCATTTTCTTATATTCGGTCGCTCCTGGAGCAGAGTCAAGAAAAGGGATAACAGCGATGGAAAAATTGTAGCAAATCAAAAGCGAACGTCAAAGGCGTCTACAGCAAAAGATTGAAAAGGTGAACTCCTAAACTAGTCTAAGTTGCGGCTGAAGAAAGCCAAAAGCCCCCAGTCAAAAGCGTCTGACTGCTGACCAACCTTGGAAAAGAAAACTAAGCCTAAAAAGTAGATGCCCCCTGAATCTTCCCTGTTTTCCTTTTTATATCCGCCGCCCAAGAAAGTCAAGCAGAAGCCCATAGACGTCTGGCCCTTTCTTTGCTTTTTAATTGAAGCCTTTGGAGTTTTAATCCTGTGCTCCTCGCGGTTCACGTGGACCAGGGTCCGGCTTTCGGTTTCGTCCGCCTTCTAAGGCGTGGCCACGCCTTGGAACGGGAAGTCTTCTGGAAATTCACCCCGCGAGATCATTTTTCATGCCTACCACCTATAATTCACACAAATATCGAATATGAGTGAAATTCCAATTCTTAGTACCGTGAATAGCCAAAATTAGGACAAGATAGTAGTGCAAAATACGCCAAATAACCGTTCTATCAAATTCAACTAAAAGTAAAATAATAAAGATAAAATAGCCAACTAGAAATTGAATAACAATTTACTAAAATCAAACGAGTGATAATTAAGGATCTAGCCAAGGAATAACTTTAGCAATGGTTCACATAATTGATCATCGATGCACAAGCCAATTCCAATTATTTACTAATAAATAGGTTATAACTGCCAAACAAGCGATGACAGTCAACCCCTCCTTACTGTGTCGATGATTAAGGTACGCCCGTTAATCACTGCTCTAATTGAAAAATAATTTTAGGTACGCCTATAAGATTTAATTCCCCAATTGCCTTACGTATTAGAGGAGCCCTATTCTAACCAAATAACGCACTACCAAGGTTATTTTAGGTTAGCCCGCATATTCCCCTGACACAAATCTAATCATGCCAGTTGCCACTATTTTGAGACAATTAAACAATTACGGATTCAACGTCCCAATTGACAATAGATTATCAAATTAACTAATTATCCGGATCCAAGACAATCAATTAATTAAATAATCATAAGCACTGTAACCAAGGAATATGCGAATACCAATAAATAGAGAAAAAGATAAAATTAAATCGATCTCATAATTTTTAGACGACCCAAAACATCCGTTGTTTCCTGACTAGAGTGAGGGAATTAGTTCATATTTGAAGAACAAAACCCACAGGAAATTGAAGCAAAAGCTGCGGCCATCAATTGGAAAGTTGGGCGAATTCAATTCGTCTATTCAATAAAGAAAGAAAGCTACAGGAGGCAATTCATTGTTTTTGCTTCCTCTGACATGCGGAGGAAAAGATATTACTAAAAGCTAAAAGGGAAGTCAAGTCCTCAAGCTACGCTACAAGACGAAAAACTAAAAGAAGACCAGGAGATCCTGTTCTCTGCAGGATACCTTTATGGTAGGAACGCGTTGACCGTGCCTATGGTAGGAAGGTCTTCAGAGGCCGACACGTGTTGCAGGTGGATGGATTGCAAACGGAGACATTAAACCGTGGAATCGCGCGTGGAGATGCAACGTTAACATGTTGTCCGCGGCTGCAAGGTAAAAGCACAGGTTCGGATATTGCCTATTATATGAATACAATAGTCAATTGTTTTGAAAGACTAAGTCAGCCTAGATATTGCCAGCTAATTAAAGATAACTTTTATTTAACATAGCAAATACATATTTACATATGAAGACGGTAATAAGAATACATAAAATAATTAATGATACCAAAAGTTATCCTTAGTGTTTGGGTTTTACATTCTTATTCAAATCTAATCATGGTCAAATTTGGGTTAGATATATACAAATTAAGTAGTATTTTAGGGTCGAATGTTCTATATTTTTTTCTTAAACTATAATGTTACTTTTTTTAAAATTTTTGGTAGAATTGGTGTTGTTATTATCATATTTATCAAAAAAAAATTTCCACGTTAAAAGGCCAGTAGTACTTTTTTTTTATTTAGTGATTTCATAATTTAGATTTCATGAATGGTACCATTCTTTATTTTTTAAATCCACGACATTATTTCCTTTTGTTTTCTGTATAATTTTGCTATTTTACTTAGGATTACTAAGTTAAAAGATAAAATATTATTATTTACTTTTTTACTTTTACTAAGTTTGGTAATGTTTTCTCTTTATTTACCTTCCCACTAATAAATTTCAAACCAAATTCCTATATAAGTGGAGCCACTTCTTACTTATTTAAATTAGAAAGGCATGGAAGGCACTTCTTACTTAGAAAAATGTTATTTGCACTCCTTTTTTATTATTTGTAATTCCACCATTTGTTTTATCATATAGTCTAATTAATGAAAACTATATGATCAAAATGATTATTGAAGTGTGAATAACAAAAATATAGTGTAAATAATCTTACTTATTTAAATTAATAAGAAAGCATGAAAGGATGTCATATTTGTTATCTCTTGTTATGGTCTTATGGAAGTTTTAATTGGAGTAGAATCATAAATAACGCAAGGTAATCGAAAACGTGATAGGTTGAAGTACAAATAAGATAACATGCACATTAACCAACAATTTGAAATGAAATGATTTTAAAAAGTAACTAACAATTTCAAATGTGAAGAGTAGATGTGGAAGTTAAGAGAAATATATTTTATAAATTAAATTAAATGTGAAATGCTACAAAAATAGAATTGGTAGTGGGAAGACGTGTGAAGGCTTGTTGCTAAAAATTCTTTCTCAAATTTATATAGATATAGATAGATATAGATGTCTTTTTTTTAGTGGTTCAATCTCATATTCATGAACTATCTGCAGAAAAAAAATATTCTGGACTATACTAATTTTGTTATACCAACTCTGTTATTCTTATTAGTGTATTAATTGTTACGCTATTTCTCTCATTTTGTTGGGTCTACATTAATACAAGTGTAATTGTTATTATGTCTCGTGTCCCAGAAAATACATAAATATCCTATTCAGGTGGATACGTGCAATATATAATCAAATTGATGGTAAAAATTTAGAATGAATAAGTTGCTTTTGCATAACGGTTGTAAAGGTTTCTTGAGACTTTATGAATTAGGTGTCTTGCGTTTGCAAAAAGAATTTCAGAAGATTTTTTGTATTGAAAATGGAGTTAAAACTTGCTATAGGTTACTTTCCTGTATTTCAATCTTATCGTAAAGGGTAATTTGCTGTTGAACCTAATTTTTTTTCTGATTATATCCAGCTAATAAATTAACTTAAGAAAATAGATAATTTATGGAGGAAAGCTATAAGTAGCTGGTGCTTATTTTGAAAAATAGATTTATTTTTATTTTATCCAATAAATAAATTAGTTTATGAAAAATGGGTACTCTGTTCTTATAATGGAGGAAAGTCATAAAGAGCTAGTGTTTTATTCAAAAAGGATCTATTTTTATTTTATCCGATAAATAAAATTTTTGTATGCAAAAATGGGTACTCTATTCTTATAATGGAGGAAAGTCAGGAAGAGCTAGTATTTTATAGAAAAATGTGTTTATTTTTAGTTTAGCCGATAAATAAAATTTTTTATTTATAGAAAAATGGGTACGCTGTTCTTATAATGGAAAAAAGTCATAAAGAGCTAGTGTTTTATTGAAAAACGGGCTTATTTTTATTTGATCCGATAAATAAAATTTTTTATGAGAAAAACGGGCACTGTGTTCTTATAATGGAGGAAAGTCATAAAGAGCTAGTGTTTTATTAGAAAATGGGTTTATGCAGAATTTTATTTTATCCATAAATTTTTTTTATGGAAAAATGTGTACTCTATTCTTATAATGGCGGAAAGTCATAAAGAGCTAGTGTTGTATTCAAAAACAGGTTTATTTTTATTTTATCCGATAAATAAATTTTTGTATGGATGTCTAGATAAAATTTATTGATCGGATTAAATGAAAATTTATTTTAACACTCATTTTTCCAAAAACAAATTTTCTTTTCGAAAAAAAAGAAAATAAGCCCGTTTTCTAATAAAACAGTCGCTGTTTATGGCTTTCCTGCATTATAAGGAAAGAGTACCCATTTTCTCAAAAACAAATTTATTTATCGAAATAAAATAAACATAAAGGCGTTTTACAATTAACCACCCACTATTTACGGCTTGCCTCCATAAATTATCCACTTCACTATTTTTCATAAGTTAATTTACTAGTTGGATAAAATGGGAATAAAATTAGGTTGAACAGCAAATTACCCTTTAGGATAAAATTGAAACACAGGAAAGTAACCTATAGCAAGTTTTAACTCCATTTCCACTACAAAAAATCTTCTGCAATTGTTTTTGCAAACGCAAGAAGAATAATTCATAAACTCTCAAGAAACCTTTATAACCGTTATGCAAAAGCAACTTATTCATTCTAAAATTTTAGCATCAATTTGATTACCTATTGGACGTATCAACGTCAATAAGATAATATGTATTTTCTGATACACGAGACATAATAAGAATTAAACTTGCATTAATGTAGACCTAACAAAATGAGAAAAGTGGCATAACAAATAATACAATAATAAGAATAACATATTTGGTATAACAAATTTGGTATAGTCTAAAATTTTTTTTTTTTTTTTGCAGATAGTTCACGAATATAAGGTGCAACCACTAAAAAGAATGACATGCATATGTAATGTAAAAATGAATATAAAATGAATGTAGTTACATTGTGTCATCCGGTATTCGGGTCCATAGTGGAAACCGAACTTCAATAATGGAAAGCCAAAGTTGAAGCTTACTTCAGACGCTATGGGGAAGAAGTGGGGTCACCAAATATTTGGTACAAAGGAAAGACTTGCAATAACATAGTACGGAAGTCAGTCTGCTGTTTGCTTCCATCCGTACACGCTTCTACTTGATTCCCTATACACGCGCTCTCCAACAATTTAACGTCTCCGTTTGGACCGTTTTGCCCCCAACACGTGTCGCTCTCTGCCGGCATTCCTACCATAGGCAGGTTCTTACCATAAAGGTATCCGTTCTCTGCACCCTTTATTCAAATTCCTCTCCAAAGATGTGCGGCGGCTCTTAGGAGAAAGAAACCCTTCGTCCGTCATTCCTCTGCAGAAATTACCGAAATGGGCGTGACATCTTCTTTTCCAAAAATGCCCCTGGGGCAAGCTCTATCACTTGGACTCCTTTTCTGCTAAATTGGTACTTATTATCATAATTTCGTTCTACTCCCTGAAATAAATGCAAAATACTAAAAAGTGAGTAGAATATAGCAATTAATCCACATCAGGTCAGGTAATAGGAGAAATTAATAATAAAATAAATAATAAAATTGCAACCTATCACTGGGTCTACTGATCTGCATGTTATATTGTAAATTCAGAGTCACATCATTATTGTGATGCATGATGAAGTAAAAGTAGTTATAACAAATTATCTTTTTTAAAAAAAAAACCTTGTTTGAGGATAATTGGGCTCCTTTCACAGTACAAATCTAATTTGAACTTCTTTTGTTTTTCTTTTTTTTCTTTTAAGGCCGTCCAGCAAAGACTTATGAATGGGCATTTTAGCCCCAAAATGGGAAAAAAGGGAAAAAGATTGACATGAATTAAATTAATATATGTATGTTTTGAGAGCCATAACATTGGTTGTGATCTGCTTCTTAATTGGTTCGTGGGGGCTTATAAAAAATCCAAGTCCAGCTATAGAATTTCAAAAAATTTCTACTAATTTATCAATATGCCCCTATTGATTGAGACAATTGTAGATTCCAGGGGTTGGTTGTACAAAATTTTTTACTTTACTTTGATTATTGGTGGAAATTAATTTAATATAATATGTGATATGAGTAACTTGATAATAATTTTTAATAAAAATAATAATAAACATAATTCATTAATACCTTGCCTCTCAAGGTACATAATTAATTATCGTTATGCTGGCTCGAATGCTTCCTAGTTACAATGTCAAATGAAAATCAGAGATTGGAAAACCCAAATACGTACACGGTGGTACATATCAAATGCAGAAAGTGTGGCCTGCTCAAAAGTTCCAATTCGTTATTGCAACTTTAATTGAGATTGATCAACCAACCTGCTCCATTTCTAGATCAGCTATAGATTCACAGAGGGGATAATTTCAGAAACCTCCCTGGAGGTTTACAACAATTTCATTCAGCTCCCTCAAAGTTTTAAAATTACACATACCTCCCTTATCATATGAATTGACAATATTGCCCTTAAATATTTTAATGAAATTCCCTTGTTTTGTCTGTTTATACTTAAAATTATTTTTAAAATTATTTCTTTCATTCTTTTTCCTTCTTATTCCTTTTTTTTTTTTTTTTGCCAATAAAACTATAAAACGACCACTATTAGCTCTAGTTTCTATTGTAATTAAATGTCGAACTATTGATTTTTTTTTTATAAGTTAACTTTATATGCAATCCAATGTTTTTGTTGATCATTGTTTTCTATTTTTTTCTATTAAAATTAACAATAAATAAAAAAGAAATGACCCAAAATCACTACTAAATTATGATAATTCTACTACTCAAAAAATTCATAAACTCTAAATGAATTATTTCCACATTTTCTTTTATATCTTATATATCTATCAAAAGTATACTATCATAGTGATAAAATTATTATTATAACTGTTTATCAAATAGTAGGTATGGACATAAAAATTTTGGCACAGTTTCCTTATAATTATACTAGATAATCTTATAATTATATAAGGAAGTAAATTAAAACTCATTATACAAGGGCATTTTTGGGTATTTATTTAAAATTTTGAACAAGTCAATACTATTTTAAGATTTTGTTACTAAAACTATTAAATCAAGGGAGGTAGGTGTAATTTTTCAAATCTCAGAAGAGCTCAATGAAATTTTCAAAAATCTCAGGGGATGTTTTTGAAATTATCCCTTCACGGAAAGGTTCAATTGAATCATCAGAAGAACAACAACTGCTTCTTTGCACCTATACAGGTGAATCTTGAGGATTAAATACTGGTTTGGGAGGCAATTAAAAACCCACATCAAGATCACCTTCTGGCATTGCTAAGACTTCTCTCATTGATGGACGATCAGTTGGTGTCATCTGTATTGCTCCACTATTGTGGCATTTGATTGTAATCATGTACAGATGTACTCTTATGGGGAAAAAAAAGGTAAATGATTCTTTGTAACCAAAGACAAAAGATGGAAATTTCGAATCAATTGTCATACAGATGTTTGATAGAAGTGTGGTTATTAAACAATCTTTCATTATCATCTACATATATCACATATGAATATGTTAACTTAGCATTTTGATACATCAAGATCAGTTCTTAATTAGTCAAGTCGACAACTCGTGTTGAAGTGGTCTGTGTGGCCTCGTATTGAAGTGGCGTGTGTGGAAGGAATCTCAAGTCTATTGGCTTGGGAGGTTTTCACTTTCCAATAATAATAGACCTGTAGAATTCCACAAAGCAATGCATTTATGAGTCAACTAATGACTAGAATACTAAAGTTGATTAATTCCGTATTTTGCGGCCAATCTTTATAAATGAAGAATAAGTTACCCGTTGCCAAGGTCAGAGTTCAAATTTCAATTCTAACAAATAAGTGAATATTTTCCTCACTACATATAGGTTGTTATTCCCATCCTTTTGTGAGTTTTTGTTGAATTATTTGTGATGATGTTCAAGTGTAGATCGTTTCTATTAGGGTTAATCACATTTAATCCTCTTAAGGTATACCCTATTTTTCAGTTTACCCCCTAACCTTTAATTTTACTCACTTAACCCCCTATAGGACAAAATTGCCCTTGCATTATTTTGACTTTTTATTTACCTTGTTTTTCTTTCTTTTTCTCTTTCTTCTTTATTTAATTCTTCCTCTTTCCCACAAAAATCTTCACCGTAATGATTGAAATTAAAAAAGAGCAATTGTAGAGATCTATCTTCTCCTTAAATGATTAAAAAAACATTCAAATCACTTTCCTAAAATACAATTTTTTAGCCTTTCAATTCTTTTAATTTTGGATTTTCCTCTTTCCTTTCTAGTTTCTCATTTTATTCCCAAGAAAATATCTTAAGATGAAATTGTGACCTGATTAATAATCATCAATTGAAATTTGTGACACATGACATCATACAAAAAATCAAAATTAGTTTTTGATGCCTTTTAAACCTTCACCCAGAAATATGCAATTACAAACTCAAAACAAAAATTTTCGTTGAAATGGAATTTTGACAGGTGTCGAACCTGTACAATAATAAATACCTACTCAAGAAAAATACAGATTTTGTATATAGAGGTGAGTAGGGTCGAATTCACAGGGATTGGGGATAACTTATTTCTTTTAGAGTCCAGAGATGGGGGATTTTTGAAAAAATATAAAATAACTAATTAACCAACTAATAAAACAACTAATAGAAATAAACAGGAATTAATCAGTAACCAATACGACTCTAGCCAAAGGTGCAACTTTTCAAACATGGTCCATTCAACTGATCATCGATGCAAAGATAATTCAATTACTCATTACTAGATTGGTTATAGTTGTCATACAAGTGATAAATAACCAACATTTCCTTACTTTTTCGATAGTCAAGGTACGACCATTAACTATTTCTCTAACCAAGAAATAACCCTAAGTACGACCATAGAATTTAATTTCTCGATTGCAATAAGAATTAGAAAAGCCCAACCCTAATTAACAAACACGCTACGAGGGTTTGTTTAAATTAGATCATACGTTTCCCTAACATGAAACCAATCACGCTAGTCGTCACTAGTATTAATCAATAGAACAATTACGGATTCTATCAATTAATATGATAATAGATTATTAGATTAATTCGAATATCGGGCCTTGACATTCAGATAACAAAACAATCATAAGCAATTAAACCAGAAAACGTACGAATACCAATGAATAAAAGAAATAAGTAAAATAATTCGATCTTACAGATGTTTGGAATTGGGTCCTCAAATTGACCTTCGACTAGAAAATAAGAATTTAGTTCTTCATTGTTGAGGAAATTCCCAACGTGATACTATCAAAGCCAGCCAAGACATGCGGCTCATCAGCCTCCAAAAATATAAAAAACCTACGTGACTAGTCTCCTAACCGAATAAGAAGAGAAAAGAATAAGGCAACCACCCATTGTTCCTTGTTTTCCGTTTGCTCATTCTAGTAGAACTCCTAGTACAAGTCAACTACTAATCAGCAAAAGGAAAGGAAATCCGTTTGTAGCCCACTGTGGAGCCCGGCTTGCAGATTTTTTAGAAACTTCCCAGGTGTGGAGTATTTTTCTCAAGAAGATCCTTTTTTTTAGCACTTTTCTGCTCCACTTCCTGAAATTAGGTCCAAATACCAAATATAAGTATATGTTAACAATTAAAATAATATTTGGCAAGGATAAAGAGGAAAATTAATAATAAAATTACTAACAATTAATACCCTATCAAATTTTATATTGGGAAGGATGAAAGAGAGAAGAAAAAGAAAAAGAAATAAAAGAATCATCAATTGAAATTTGTGACACGTGGCATCATACAAAAAATCAAAATTAGTTTTTAATGCCTTTTAAACCTTCATCCAGAAATATGTAATTACAAACTCAAAACAAAAATTTTCGTTGAAATGGAATTTTCTATTGGGAATCATGAAAGAAAGAATAAAAAGAAAAAGAAATAAAAGAAAGGAAAACAATTTCATCTTAAGATATTTTCTTGGGAATAAAATGAGAAACCAGAAAGGAAAGAGGAAAACCCAAAATTAAAAGAATTGAAAGGCTCAAAAAATTGTATTTTAGGAAAATGATTTGAATATTTTTTTAATCATTTAAGGAGAAGATAGATCTCTGCAATTCCTCTTTTTTAATTTCAATCATTAAGGTGAAGATTTTTGTGGGAAAGAGGAAGAATTAAATAAAGAAGAAAGAGAAAAAGAATTAAATGAAAGGAAAACAAGGTAAATGAAAAGTCAAAATTATGCAAGGGTAATTTTATCCTATAAGGGGTTAAGTAAACAAAATTAAAGGTTAGGGAGTAAACTGAAAACTGGGGTATACCTTAAGGGAATTAAATGTGATTAACCCTTTCTATTATCCCAGTGGATTTCGAATGTAATCATGTGTACTCTTATTGAAAGAAAAATAATAATAATAATAATGTACAAGATAACGAAAGGCAAAGGAGGGAAAAATTGGAAGTAATTGTCATATACATTTTTTTATCAAAGTGTGTATGTTGAACAAAATTTTAATATCTTCTACAGATATCACAAAATAAATGTTGAATTAGCTGGTTTTGATATGTCAAGATCAACACTTAATTAGTCAAGCCGTTCTTTTTTTAACTATCAATTTTGGAGTCCACGAATTTAAGTCGTTTGTGGAATTTTTCTACTAATAAATCTGTAGAATTCCACAAATCATATTTTTTTTTTAGATGTGGGATCCAATGATAGAAACTGATTTACAAATGCATTAAAAACTAGATGC